>NC_133618.1:56142832-56157832 GCF_048593235.1 Sminthopsis crassicaudata | reverse complement strand
GGAATTGCACATCTTTTCTCTTGATACCAAAGCCAGAAGAGCCCAGATCTTTCATTTCTCTTTCAACTGCTCAAGTTCAGCTCAATTCAAGCATGGGGCATTGAGAGTCCTGTACAATTGACCCTGAGCCAAAATTTTGTACATAGACATATACATATATATATATATATACATGAGTAATATATATGTATAATTATTTGGATTTCCTTTGTAATCATACATGTTTTATTTTATGAATTTAAAAATATGATTTCAATAGGGACCAGAAAAAGATCTGGGATTAGTCACTTATATTTCAATGTCAATCTATCACCATATTCCCATTTCTTTGGGTACGAAATTGCTGTGTTATTAGCCTCAAATTTAATGTTAGAGAACCTTGTGATGAGCAGAGAGGGAGGTTCTTGAGAGATAAAGTCCATGAAAGGACTCTGGCAGTCCTTTAGGGCAGAGGACTGAGAACCAGAAGCAACCTTTGAGATTATCTAGCTTCATCTCTTCACTTGTTTAAAAAGGAAATGCCCAAGAGTAGGGGACTACCCCAAAGTGAGGTAACTCACCCACAGAGATATAACTAATAAATGACAGAACCAGAATTCAGACCACTGACCTCCGACATGCAGTGTGCCCTTTTCATTATATCGTAAAGCTTCCCATATGGTATTAACCCAGAGAAGAACATGTATGTGCTCTCTTCTCTTTTCTAAGCTGCCATGAACCCCAAGTAATAGATTAGATTACTTTTACACCAAGAAAGTTGGGAAAGCTCCAAAATCAACCTAGAGGCATTTGTGTTAAGCGATAAAGCCAAAAGAAATCTTATAAGGCTAAAACAAAACAATTGTGTTTTCAGGGAAAAAAGTGGCTCCACTTGGGCTAAATGGTGGGACATGTTAGATTAAGCTTTTTCAGGTTTAGGAGAGCTAAATTTTTCATTATGAGCCTTTATACTTTGGAAATTGCCCTATACTACAAATCAGAGCTTGATTTATTGTTTTGTTGATTACCTGGCTTAAGAAAGTGATGGGGGAAATGATAATAATACAACTTAAAATTAAACTTGTGCTGTGCATATATTTTTCCCCAGAGAACTGGTTGTTAACATTTACCATTAAGAGAAAAAAAAAAGCATTTATCACCATTCCCTTGGCTAAATATGTCTATAGAAAGACATAAAGAAAGAGTGTTTTCCTTATTGGGAAGATGCTGAAGGCAAAAGCATAGAGTTTTAAAAAAATAAGTAGAGGAGATGATTTTTAAATGATAAAATTTTTTTTTTCAAAATGTTAAGAGAGGAGGTAGCTAGGTGGCACAGTGGATAGAGCACTAGCCCTGAAGTCAGGAGGACTTGAGTTCAAATCTGACCTCAGACACTTAATACTTCCTACCTGTGTGACCCTGGGCAAGTCACTTAACCCCAATTGCTTCAGCAAAAACAACAACAACAATAACAACAAAAAACAACAAAATTTTAAGAGAGAAAGGAGATGATTTTGGAGGGGGGAGACAAGAACTTTGGCTTCAAATACCTTGAAGAATTTTCTGTTCATATTATAGCCATCCTAGTTTATGTTCATATCACCTTCATTCTGGTGTCTTTTTTTAAAAACTTAATTTTTTCAACAACATTTATTTTTACTTTCTTATACTTTTCCCTACCCCTGCTGCTTCCATGAAGCAAAAAGAAAAAAAATCTCATAACAAATGTGTATTTTCTTTTAAAAAAGTAAATATTATTGTCTCAATGAGTAGAAATCTGTCTTTTTTCTATCCTACCTACCCCTTACATTTCAAAAAAAGAATGAAATAACAAAACCTCTCTTATAAACATGTTGAAGAAATCTGCATTGGTCATTCTTTCAAACTCTGAGTTGTTCATCCTTCTATGAGGAGATGGGTAGTTTTCTTCATTGATCCTCTGGAATCATGATTGATAATTTCACTGATCAGAATCATTACATCTTTTTTTTTTTAATTACCCTTTTCTCAATTGTCAAACATTTATTTTTTCTACCTTTCATCTTCCCTTTCTTTCCATCTAGAAGCCTTGGGGAGAAAGTAGGGTAAGGAAAGACAAAACATTTAAGTAAATATAGTCAAGCAAAGCAAATCCTCATACTATGTCTAAAAATGCATGTGTCATTCTGTATAATTGTCCATTATCTCTCTGTTAGAAGGTAAGTAACATTCTTTTTCATTGGTCCTCTGAAATGGTTGATTACTATGCTGATCAGAGTTTTAAAATCATTCCAAATTATTACAACATTGATGATATAATATAATTCGTTCTCTTGGTTCGTTTTCTCTGCATTGGTTTATACATACATTCCCAAGTTTCTCTAAAACCATCAATTACAGCATTTCTCACGGCACAATAATATCCCATTACATTCATATGCCATAATTTGTCTAGACATTCTCTAATAGATGGACACCCCATTAATTTTCAGAGTTTTTTACTTCTATAAAAAAAACAACAACACAGAGATCTTTTCCTCTTTCTTTGAGGTAAAGACCTAACAGTCACATTTGTATGTCAAAGGACATTCAGTTTAATGACTTTTTAGGTATAGTTCCAAATTGTTTTTTAGGATGGAATAATACATGGTGCAGATGCACCATTTATCATTATACATGCTAACTAGTATGACAGAAACATTCATTTGATTTATACTTTTTAATGTTAGCAATTGAGCTTTGTCAATCAAATTCAGGCAAACATTAGTTCATGTTATCAGACAATACAAGCAACTAGGTGACAGAGTAGATAGAGCCCCAGGCCAGGAATCAGAAAGATTCATCTTCCTGAGTTCAAATCTAGCCTCAGATAATTCCTATCTGTGTGACACTGAGCACATTATTGCAAGTCTGCCTCAGTTTCCTCATCTGTAAAATGAGCTGGAGAAGGAAATGGCAAACCACTCCAGTTTCTTTTTCAAGAAAAACCCAAAATTGTGTCACAAAGAGTCAGACAAGAACAAGAAAATCTTATAAGGAACAAAGCACCAATCTAATTTCCTAAGGCTTCCTAGTAAGTATGTCTCATACTGGCAACTTGAAAAGTTTCTTCTCTGTTCAATCAGAGACTGTCTCCCTCTGTACCTGCCTGGCAAGTTGAGTCTCCATTAGTCAACTGGCAATGCTTTTGTGTGAATGATTTGCTGGCTAGAGTTTCAGATGTGAGGATAGCTGGAGGCAGGCGTAGTGTGATCCAGGAACAGACTGAAGGCTGGACCTCTGGTGGTTTCTTATAATTTTAGCTATGAGCATTATTAGCTGGCTATATCCAAGTTCTGAATGGTAGTCAGTGATCTAATTTGTTTACTAATGAACTTGATCAGGACCTGAAAAAATAAGCTAATGACAGGATTGTTTACCAAATTTTCCATCTGGTGGTCTGTCCTATCTGGGGGGCCCATGAGTTTATCCACTGTGTATTAATACAAACAAGCCATTTACCAACCTTTTCCACACATGTTCTTATGTTAATACTGAAAAAAAATTATGAAAAACAGACATCAAAACACATTGTGACAAAATAGTGACCTAATACAAAATGAAGTTGATTATATCAAGGCAAAAAAGTGACTCTCACTACAGAAGAACCAATTTGCAGCTCTATTAACAGTATGTTAGCATGCTTATTTTTGTTAATTTCTGCAAAAATAGGCATTTTCCTTTTTTGTTATTTTTGTGAAACCTTAGAGTTGCTCTAACACTTTTATTTTTTAAATTATTAGGAATATAGAGCACTTTGTCTTATGGCTGTTGATAGCTTGTGGTTCTTCTACTGTACTCTTCCTATTCATATTCTTTCATCCTTATCAATTGAGAATCCCCTGAACTCTTGTAATTCTCTCCTAATTGGTCCCCCCAAATTCAGTTTCTCTCTTTTCCAACTCATCCATGTCAAATAGATATTTCTAAAACATTAGTATGATTACCATTCAACAAAATGCTACTCTTCTGGCACCTGCCTTGCTGATGAGCATACAATAGTCAAAAATGAAAGAAACCTTGAATTCAGGACATTCTAGTGGCAAGAAAAACACGTACAGTGATAAGCCAATATGATATACTTTAAAAATAAGTAATAAAATAACTAAATAATAAACATAATTTTACATTATTGCACACACAACCTATATCTGATTACATATTATCTCAGGGAGGTAGGAGATACATAATTGCACATGTACAACCTGTATCTAGTTGCTTATTATCTCAGAGATGGGAGAAAGGGAATAGGGGAGGAAGCACAGAATTTGGAACTTAAATAAAAATGTTAATACAAAAAAGTAAGAACAAAATAATTTATGCGGAAGGCACCAGAAGCTAAGGTAGATTAGGAGAGGTGTCATGGGGGAGATGTCCCCAGAGAGAGCACATTTCAAGCATGGGGAAAAGCCTGTTTAAAATGATAGAGTAGGGAAATAGAATGTTAAATGTGAGAATCACTGAGTGTTCAGTTTGTTTTTCTAGCTTAAGAATTTCCAGCAGGTCCTTTGATTGGCATGTCAAATCCTTTATAAATGGCCTCTAGAAGGGTTCCATATCCTCTTCCCACCCTCTATGACTTCTAGCCAACCCGGTATCTTTGCTATTCCCTATATTGACTATCCCATTTCTATAGTGTTTCAAGTGTTACCCAGCACTTTACACATGTTGGCTTATTGGATTCTCACAAGAGCTAGGTGCCCTTATTGTCCCTCTTTTATAGATGGGGAAACTGAGGCACAAATAAATTCATGACTGAGTTGGACTAGAAGGCCTCTTGGAGATCTAGAACTTTCTAAATGCCAGAGGCAAGATTCAAATTCAAGTCCCCTGCCTCTGAATGCAGATTACTTGACATGACAAAACCCTTTATTATCGTTGGGATTTTCTTGGCAAAGATACTGGAGTGTTTTTGCCTTTTCCTTCTCCAACTCATTTTAGAGATGAGAAAACTGAGGCAAATGGGGTTAAGAGATTTGCTCAGAGTCTAGGAAATGTCTGAGTTGAGATTTGAACTCTAGCTGATCTGAAAAACACCCTATATTAATAAATGTAATTAATAAAATTAATAAACATTAATCAGGGCCATTTTATAACCACTGACAGTCAAATCTACTACCACCTGGGAGGGTATCTGAAGAACTCTTTTAATCAAAATCTTGGGCCTTGAGATAGAAATCACTCCTATATGCCTGAGAAGGGAGTGACTGGACCTATTAGAGTATAAGCTACTGGTGAGTAGGGATTGATTTGTTCTTTCCAGGACCTAACACAGAACCTGGCAAACAGTGAGCACTTAAATGGTTACTGACTGATTGACCATATCCCTGGATTGAAGGGAGAGCTGTATTGTTCTAATGTTCTGATTGGAGAAAGTTTGCTAAGGATAGGGGATGGGGATAGAAGGGGAAAGGGGTGAAATATATATTTAAAATTAGCCATTCTTCCTCCACCAAGCCAGTGAGAAACCATCCTGTCCCTTTGTGGACTGAAGTTTTGGAGTTAAAGGCTGAAAAAAAAAAGAAAAAAATTTGAGCTGAGTTTAAACAGAAACCCAAAAGATTTGTCCAAGGAGGGCCTTTGGCTACCTCTTGGACAGTGAGAAAGCAGCCTCCAGGAGGCCTTCAGGACGGGTCTGCTAAAAAAAGTTTTCTAAAATAAATTCCAATGAGTCACCACGTTTCAGGGAAGCCACACTAGCATTAGTGATGTATAATTTGGTTAATATAAATATTAGCAATTTCTCTAAGACCCAGCTCTTGCACAGACAAGCCATAAAGAAAAGGTGTGTGTATATACATGTCTACTCTCTTTCTTCCTCCCTTTTTTTCTTTCTTCTTGTTTCTTTCTCTATCTCTATCTCTTTTTCTCTCTCTTCTCCTTTCCTCCTCTCTTTCCTTCCTCTTTTTTCTCTCTTCTTATTTTTCTGTGAACTCTTTCTCCCCTTCATTTCTTCCTTCTTTCTCTTCCTCTTCTTTTTTCTATCTCTGTCTCTCTTTATATTTTTGTTTCTATCCTTGTTTTTCTCTCTTTTCCCTCTTCATTTCCTTCTTCTTTCTCTCCTTCTTTCTCTTTTTTCTCTCTGTCTCTCTTTTGTTTTTCTTTCTTTGTTCATTTTTTTTCTCCCCTTCATTTCCTCCTTTTTTCTCTCCCTCTCCCTCTTTCCCTGTCTTTTATATATTTGTCTCTCCTTGTTGGTGTCCTTGTTTTTCTCTCTTTTCCCTTTTCATTTCCTTCTTCTTTCTCTCCTTCTTCCTCTTTTTTCTATCTCTGTCTCTTTTCTTGTTTTTCTCTCTGTGTTCATTTTTTCTTTCTCCCCTTCATTTCCTCTTTCTCTCTCTCCTTTTTCCTGTTGTTTTTATCACTATCTCTCTTCTTGTTTCCATCTCTGTCTCTCTCTCTCCTTCATTCTGTTTGCCTTTTCTAAGCTGCTCCTTCTCACATCAGAGGTTGGCATTAGCCCACTGTCTCTGGTGAAATGGGTTGACCACGTTTAAAGTCCCTAGAGGACAGCGGTCAGTTCTGGAAAACTTCTATGTCTAATGTAGTTCTTCTTGGCAAAGCCAACAAAATTTATTATACCAGGACCTAGCAAGACCCACAGACAGAGCGGTCAGCCCAGGTTAGTAGGGAGGTCAGGGGCAGGACAGGCTGAGGAAGAGCTTGCCTCAGACTTTGCTTGGTTACTCTGAGACAAGGCATATTTTGGTCTTGATCCTAGGCTGAACTGTGATTTCGTGGATGTAGGTGTTCTCTACATGGATTCAGATTGCAGCCCCTTCAAGCCATGCAAGCAATGTCATCCTATGTAATACTTGTCCATATTTTCCTGTGAATCCCTTACTGTAAGTCCAGCCAATGGAGACTTTCTCATTCTTTTACTGGCTCAGGGTCTTCTAGGACAATCATCTTCTATTGCTTCCTCATTATGTGAATGTGATCGAAGGAGAGTGAGTTCACTCTCTCTACTTGACCCATCAGGTGATGAATCATTTTGCCTTAGCTATTCACGAAGGCTATGACATTGAGATTGACTTATGTCACTTATGGAGGTCTCCATACAAATGAAACCCAGTCTCTATCCATCTGTGGCTTCATATTTTTCTTTCACAACTGGCCTATTTTATCCTTTGTCAATCTATATCCTTTGTCAATAGATTGGCCATCTGTTAAATTATTGAAATGTTTTTCATTTGTTTTTCCTTGCAATTTCCATCTCCTTTCCCTCTCTTTTATACTTCTTCCCAGCAAGTGATTGATTTTCATTTGCTATCCCATGATTCCTATTAGGAGAGAAGTTATGTTTTCAAATCCTGACTCTACCACCGCTACTCTTTCTATTTTGGACTAATTTGTCTAATTGCCTCCATACCTCAGTTTTCCCATCTGTTAGACTGGGAGACTTCTGAAATTCTATCTAGCTCTGATCATATGGACATGCTTAAGAAAAAAGAGGAAACTGAGTCCAAAGAGGCAAAATTATTTATCTGAGATTGCACAGCCAGAAAATAGCAGAATTCAAATCAGAACTTGGGTTTTCTTATATATGACACACATAGAAATAAATAATAAGGTTTGAAATATGTTTTGAAATAGAGTCAATCAAGCAGAAAAAAAATGTGGGATCGCCTTAGAATTAGAGGCCTTAGGATATAAAATATCAGGGCCTGGAAGGGATCTTAGAATACAGAATGTCTGAGCTGAGAGGGTCCCTTAGAATATAGAGTATTAGAGCTGGGAGGGCCTTTAGAACACAGAATATCAGAGCTGGGAGGGCCCTTAGAACATGAAGTGTCAGATCCAGGAAGGACTTTAGACATCACTAACCTCCTTCTTTTATAGGTAAGGAAAGTAAGAGGGCAAATGATCCCTCTCTTCCAGAGAAGAGAAAGTAACTTGTTCAGGGTCACACAGCTGACTAAATGGATGAGGCAGGATCTGAATCCGGATCCCCTTGACCACAGGTCCAAAAGCTCTCCATCATGGTGTTGTCTGTAAGAGTCTTTCCACTGAAGTAAGTGAGATCTGTTGATGGATGGAAATCTCCAGAATTTGGGGATGAGAAGGGATGAGAGAAGGTGGAGGGGTGGGGGGGAGTGGGAGTGGGCAACAAAGACAATAGAATCTCAAAAAGGTTCTTAACACAGAGCAGGGAAGGATTTAGCATCCAAATGAATGGAGCTGCAAAATCCAGAGGGGCTGAGGAGCCAGGAGCTAGCTGAAGCCAAACAAGGAATTCTTGGCTCCCTTTGAAAACTGCAATGGGCCTGCTCTGCTACCACATGGGTGGCCCTTACTTGTGTTGGTATATTGTGTTGATTTGTTGTTGTGTTATATTATGTTGTTGTGTCTTGTTGCATTATCTTCCTGACTTTTAAAAACTTCAGACCAAACCACAATCTGTCCTCAGGCGCCATCAAAACCTAAAAGCATTAAGCCACATTAAAAAATAATAATAAACTACAAAAATATTGGTACAAAAGGCACAGGTTTGGAAACCTCATATTTTTTTTCCTTTTTCTACTTTCATCTTGGCAAAGTGGATTGGTCCCCTTCCAAGAACTGGGGAGATGTTCACCTGAACAAATTTCTTCTGTCAGCCCCTGGAGAACTTCCAAGGGCCAGAGAAAGGCCTCCCTGTATGGCCTTGAATAAACACGCCAGTGGCCACAGCACTGGCTAGGGAGAAGGCCTGATGTCAGGAAGTGTGCTCCCAGCTGACCTGCACTCACCTTTGGGCCCATTTGGGACTTGGGAAATCAAGAAAATGTCTTCTTCTAATTCTAGTACCAATGCTGGCCAAGAACTCTTCTTATCATCTTATTACTTATCATTTTATCTTATTTATGAATGGGGTGTCTCTCTGCCTCCCTGATAATCCATACCACACATGACAATCAGACTGTTTAAACAGTTCCCAGAGAGAGAATATGTGAGTCATTAAATCTAGTTCCCTCAATTTTACCCAATTGTAAAATTATGTCCCATGGCTCACATAGATAATAAAGAACAGAGGCAAGATTTGTCCCCAATGCCTCTGATTCCCAAACCATTGCTACTGACTGATTTCTCCTATCCATTTCTGTCCCTTCATTTGATTGTATGTAACACTCCAAAGAAGGGGAAAGGAAACCCATATATAAAACTTATGGGTACAAAGGAAAAATTTTGGTACTACTGGCTGGAGAGGGGTATAGGACGTTTTGCTGTTTATTCAGCTGTTTCAGTCATATCCAGCTCTTTGTGACCCATTGGCAAAGATATTGGAGTGTTTTGTCACTTCCTTCTCCCTCTCATTTGACATATGTGGAAACTGAGGCAAATAGCAATAAATGGATTGCTCAGAGTCACACAGTTAGTAAGTGACTGCTCCTAGCTGCTCCTATATAGGATGCTATAGACATTGAAATTTGTGATTCAAATGGAATTGATGTGATAGCTCCAAAGAAAGATTCCTAGATTTCTTTTCCCTTTTGGTGGGGAGGAGGGAAGGAGAAGGAGGGAAAAAGTCTCATTTGTTCTGTTTTCCAGGGAGGTGGTGCAGGATGATGATTAGTGGGGGATATTATCTGATCCTTCTGCTTCCAGATCTACAATTTGGAGTCTTTGAAAACAGTAATTGGTCAGAAGGGATAAGGGTAAATGGGAGTGGAATGTTCCATGACTTAATTAACAAGGGTAACATGGTGCCCCATATCTATGTCACTAGGGGGTAGGAGAACAAATTCTAAGTATCAGAGCTATCTAGGGGCCCAGATGGATCCTTTAATTATCAAGTTAGCACTGGGGAAAGTAGGGAGAGACCTTCTGGGCTGTTTTAGGAGGTGAGAGCCAAATAGAAGAGACACTGAACACAAATAGAATACATGCCAATTATCCGACTAGTTTCAAGAAAATTGGTCTTATATTGTATTTAATTTATACTTTAACATATGTAACATGCAGTGATCAACCTGCCATCAGGGGGAGAGGGTGGGAGGAAGGAGGGGAAAAATTGGAACAAAAGGTTTGGCAGTCGTCAATGCTGTAAAATTACCCATGTATATATCTGGTAAATAAAAAGCTATTAAAAAAAAAAAAGAAAATTGGTTTTAGGTGAGGAAACACTTTTTAGAGGTTTTTAGGTGGCTTTCCTTTCTTTCCCTTGGGAGAGATTCCCTAAGGAAAGATAAATGCAACTTCCAATACACAAAGAAACTAACAAGAGAATTAAAGTCTTACTTATTATTTTATTAGTATAATAATATGTACATATAGTCATGTATAAATGTCTGTTTACACATGTAACACTGTTATAATAATTATTTTTTAATTATAGAGAGCAATAGTATCCCTAATGAACACATAGTTCCCTCCTCTTCAGCTTTTGGTAGTTTATTTAGATGAAAAATAATGAGTTCACTCACAATCATGCTGGGACCCCAGTTAGAAAAATTCCTAATTTTTAAGCACAGGTTATATAATTTGCTTAACTTTCTCTTTCAATTTATCTCTTTGGGATGGAGACAAAATTCCATTTACTGGAAATATTTGGATAACAAAACATCAGGTTATATTATAGTGTTTGTGGATGGACAGATAGACACTAGAAGGAGAAATTGGAGAAAGAATTTACCTTTCCTTGGGCCTTTTTCTAAGTCTGGATTTCCTGCACTTAGCAGCCTGTAGAGATGATGATCTGACTCTATGGCTCCTTTTTCTGCCATATCTAAATCCAAGTTTTGTTCTCAGAGTTATACCTGCTCCACATTTACTCCAAAAGAACAGGTACTTGGCACTGGGAAGATAGCAAAGTTAAGTGTCTAGAGAGATGGCAATATGGAGTCTGAGAAGTCAGAACACAAGTATTTACTAAGTGCTTCCTATGTACCAAGTAATGGATTATATGCTGAAAATTTTTTAAAAAAGGCAGATCCTTTCCTTCAGGAGCTTATATTCTAATGGAAGATGACAACATATAAAAAGGGGCAGAAAAGGAAGGGGAAGGGGCAGCTTGTGTGAAAAAGTCTAGAAGTCTAGGAATGGAGCCTGGAGAGAAACATGGCTCTTCTGGATACTTTCCTTAAAATAATGGTTCTGAGAAGAATCAATAAATCAGAGGAAGTCGCCATAGGGGTGAAATTACTTCCAATGTGAGAAAGCAATATGTGGAATGAATTTTCAGGATAGAAAGGTAGGCATGGAATGGTTAAAGAAAGTCCAGAGTCATATATGGAATCCAGGAAAAAAAGGGTGGGATTGATGCTATAATGGTAGACAGATTTAAGAGTTGATGGGTACTTCTTAGCCACTTGAATGGCATCCAAGGGCCCTAAAGTTAAAAAAAAACCACCCTGATATAGTATTTTATATAGGGATAGAGTCTGGATCTGAAATTTCATTGATTTTTTCAATACTATTTTATTTTTCCAAATACATATTGTTTTTATTTTCCCAAGTACATACAAATATAGTTTTCAACATTCACCTCTATAAAACCTTGTGTTCCAAATTTTTCTTCCTCCTTCCCCCCACTCCCAAGACAATAAACCAAGTGATATAGATTAAATATGTGAAATTTCAATGATGTCAGAAACTCCCAGATGAAAAGACTCTCTTTGGGGGGCAGCTAGGTGGTGCAGTGGATAGAGCAACAGTCCTGGAGTTAGAAGGACCTGAGTTCAAATCTGGTCTCAGACACTTAATATCGCCTAGCTGTATGATCCTGGGCAAGTCATTTAACCCCAAATGCCTCAGGGAAAAAAAAACAAACTCTCTCTCTCTCTCTCTCTCTCTCTCTCTCTCTCTCTCTCTCTCTCTCTCTCTCTCTCTCTCTCTCTCTCTCTCTCTCTCTCTCTCTCTCTCTCTCCATGTGAAGACTTTTTCAGAAACCTTTGGTCTTAGAGAGTCACCTGGCTAGATTTCTAAGAAATTAAATGACTTGACTATGGTCATATAGTTAGTATGTGTCAGAGGTGACCCTGGAACCCAGGTCTTCCTGGTTTTGAAGCTAGCTATCTATCCACTAAATTTCAGCACAGTTTTATATATATAGAGAGAGATAGATAGATAGATAGATATAGATATAGATAGATAGATTTATATCTATATCTATGTTGAGATATATTTATATATAGATAAATAGATAGATTTATATCTATATCTATGTTGATATATATATATATATATATATATATATATATATATATACAGATATATAGATATATAGATATGATGTCTGAATAACCCTCTGAGGCAGCTAAAACAGATGAGGAAATTGAAACTAAGGAGACTTGAAACCTTATTTTACAAGTAAAGAAACTGAGACAAGGGAGACCTAGACTATGCAATTAATAAGTGGCTCAGCTGGGACTCCAACCCAGATATAGGGACTCCCCATCTGATGGTCCTTTTTTAACCACATTCCCTTGTTTCCCATGTACTCAGTCTGCCCATGAGGCCATTTTGGGCTAGGACAGCTTCGTCAGCTGTGGCCTGGGCTGGGCGTATTCATTAAATCATTTCACTTGAGCCGTGAGAGCTGAGCTTAAGATGACAGGCAGCTGGTGTCCAGTTCCTGGAGCCATACCTCCAACACCCTCCCTGTTTTGACATCTCACCCATGGTCAGTTGCCTGGTACAGCAAGTCGGAGAGAATGAAGAGCGGAAAGAATGAAGGGATGCAGAAGGAGGAATATGGTTTGTATTACTTTGTTTATGAGGAACACCTTCCAGTGGCAAATAGCTGTACCCTCTGAAAAGTGTGTTTTCAATTTTCCATTTGAGATCTCGAGTCTCCCAAGACTGCCAATGCTGAGCGACTTTTCTGGAAGGATGGAATTTGTGGCAGAGTCCTTGAACAGTTCTGGAAAGTGTAATCTCTTGCATTGACAGAGTGAGTGCAGGCACATGCCCAACTTTTTAGGACCCAAATCACAGGCAGTTTAGTGAATTAAGCAGAATGGAGCAAGAAAGGAAAGTTAGCAGGTGCCAGAAAAGATTTCTCTCCCTCCATCAATCCCCAGGATGTTGTAGAGCTTCCTAAATGAGTCTTATTTACTCAAAATAGTTTAGCTTGATCATCCACAGAGATCAAATCAAATAGAAGTCCACACAATATATAGTTGAATGGACAAATCATCTGTAGCATATCTCAAATAGACACTGAAGTGGAACAATTAACTAGGCCCCAAATTGAACAGAAGGAAGAGAAATCTGAGAAAATGTAATGTTTTTAATGACTCAAGTTTCTCCACTAGAAAAAAAAAGCCCATCTTTCTAACATCAGTATTTTTCCAATGGTGCTCTATGCTTAGATCATTGAATACCACAATTTCCAAATAATTTCAGTTACAGGCCATCCAAAAGATTAGGGAGAGACACATGACTATAACATATTTTCGACAAAGTACTGCAGTATTAAAGATGTTACTGAAAAGACAGAGGCTAATAAAGGAGGTAGTCTAGTCATGCTGTGAGAGTGAGGAGTGCTAGTCATGCTGTGAGAGTGAGGAGTGACTGATGGTCAGACTATGTGCTCCCACATAGCCCCATGGAACATTAAAAGATCCAGAAGAAAGATTCATGAACCTTAGAAAGATCCTGGGAGGATAAGGACAAGAGGATAAGAAATGGATGAACTGGGATATGCACTACTGAAAGGAGTACTTATGTTGATGGAATCATAGATCCTTCAGAGTACTAAAGAAATGCATCAAGGAAAATGTTATCTTACCTCCAAGAAAGAAGGAGGCATTCAGACCCTTGAGATTTATGTCTAACTCTTGCTATTTCCCCTCAGACTCCCTTGAGAGGAAAAAAGAGCCATGATTAGCTTTGAACAATAGAGAGAACAAATCACAACCTTTTTTCTCCCCAGTCTTTTATATGCTGCAACATGAAAGGGATGAGTTGGTGAATAATGAATAAGGTGAATGCTTTAAAAAAAATTCCATTATGGATATGACTCACAATTCATGTAGTATTTTTAGTTTCTTATACACAATGGATACCATCTGGTAAATGACTTGCATATTAATTTATTGGTTCTGGGAGGGAGGGAATTTTTCAATAATAATTCATCACATTCAATTTCCTTTCCTCCTAACTAACTATCCCCCTTCCCTAACCTCAATAGACCTATGATCCCCTATGCTGGCAACCCTCCCTAGAAAGCCCTTATGTTCTAGTTCTTTCTTGGCTTTTCACCTTCATCAAAACTGATTCAATTGGTATCTCATTCTTTTATTAGAACCAGACTTTTAACAAAAACAGCAACAACAGCTAGCATGTATATTATACCTATTATGGATTATATTTCTAGGAGCCAAGATGGTGGAGCCCTCAGTAAATCACTGTAATTCTCCCATGTTCACTTCAGAGAAACCACAAAATAGTGTCATGAGACAAATCTTGGAATGGTGAAACCAGCAAGGAGATGGAGTGAAACAATCTGTTAGCCTAAGAAACTCCAGTGAAAAAAAATGGAGGAAAATGTAAAATATCTCATGGGAAAAACAATTGATCTGGAAAATAGATTTAGGAGAGACAATGTCAAAATGACTGGACTATCTGAAAGCCATAATCAAAGGAAAGATCTGGACAGCATTTTCCAAGAAATTATCAAGGAAAATTGTCCTGATGTCCTAGAACCAGAGGACAAAAGAGGCATTGAAAGAAGGCAGAGATCACATCAGGAAAGAGATCCCAAAAGTAAAAGCTCCAAGGAACATTATAGCCAAATTTCAGAATTATCAGTTAAGGAAAAAATACTACAAGAGTACAGAAACAATTAAAATATCAGAGAATCATAATCAGGATTACACAGGATTTGGCAGCTGCAACATTAAAGGATCAGAGGTCATGGAACATGATATTCTGGAAGGCAAAGAAACTAGGACTACAACTAAGAATCTCTTACCCCACAAAATTAAGCTTAATACATCAAGAGAGGGCAAAAACTCATTCAATGAAATAAAAGGATTTCAAGCTTTCATAAGGAAAAGACCAGAACCAAACCAAAAA
>NC_133618.1:56037832-56140332 GCF_048593235.1 Sminthopsis crassicaudata | reverse complement strand
GTAAGTTGGAGAGGGAGAAATTTATTTCACCAGACTTATATCAGCTGCTGAATTTTCCTAGAAATAGTTGACTTACAATTCAATGGAATAACTTTCAAAAACAGCACTGTTTATTCAGCTTTCAGGAAATAATGTGTCCTTTCCTGATGTAATCACTGACCCTGCAGGTGGCTGACCATTATGCCAATGCATAGAACTCCAATAATGACCTACCTACTCCTACTGCTTTATTCTGAGTTTTCTCCAATTCATTTTTTTCTGATTCTGGATATCAAGTCTTTGATTCTATTACCCTTCATTTCACCTCTACGCGCCCTGTATTTCTTAATTTTGAAAGGGGAAGATTGGACTAGTTTACTTACTATTTAACCAACTCTAATAGCTCCCTATTACCTCTCTGAAAATTTTAATTGCTCAATTTGACTTTTAAAATCCTTTACAATCTGATTTCAACCTACCTTGGGAGACTTACTCCCAATTTTTCATTCTATGGTCCAACCAATCTCACCTTTTTTTGCTTTTCCTTACCCAATATAGTCTCCATCTCTTACTTCCTTGCCTTTGCACTTCCTGTCCCTCATGAGCAGAAAGCACACCCTGTCCTTGGAATTTTAGCTTTCCTTCAAAACTCAAACACCATTTTTTCTATGAAGTCTTCCCTGATCCTTCCCAGCTCCTGGTAATCCTCCCATAATTACCTTGTATTTAATTGATTTAAATTTCATACTTATATATGTATTGTTGGCTCTTCCAATAAAATACGAGTTTCTTGAGGTCATAGAGATAGATAGGCATTTTTAACCCCTCGCTGTGTATCTGATGATATTATAAATGCTGGGGATACAAATAAAGATAAATAAAGTAGTTTCTCCTCTCAATGAATTTAAACTCAACTGGAGAAGACAATTCATAATGCCATTATAGCTGAAAATGCCCATTTTTGCTGTGCAAGAACCAAGCAAGATGAGATCAAACTTTATTTATCAAAGCCCAGCTTGGTTTAGGGGACACAGGCTAATTGTCCCATGGGAAGAGAATAAGAATGTTGATCTGGATGGAGACCACATGCTCTAGGTGTCCAGGAATAGTAAAAAACTTTTTTACTCCTTTGTATACCTAAAACCTAGCACAGTGTCTGACACATAGTAAATACTTCATTCATCTATTCAACAAACATTAAGCATCTACTATGTGCCAGGTACTATGCCAATTCTGGCAAAAGGAGTCTCTTCCCTCAAAGAGCTTAAAGTCTCCAACATACAAACAAATATATACAAAGCAAGCTATATACAGGATTAATAGGAAATAATTGAAAGAAAGAAGGCACTGGAATCAAAAGGGGCTGGAGAAGGCTTTCTATAGAAGGGAGATTTTAACTGGGACTTAAAGGAAGTTAAAGAAGTCAATTGTTGGAGTGCTCTTAATTCTAGTACCTTCACTTTATTAATTATTTTGTATTAGTATTATACATATAATCAATCCTTAACTTTCATGGAGGTAAAATTCCCAGGCAATAACACAAAAGTAAAGAGAAAAAATGTCAATGTTGATACATTGGGAACCTATGGGAAATAGGGGGTTAGGTTCCCACAACCAGCAAAACCTGTTATCTTTTGCTAGAGACTGTTGAAAATACATTTTTTCTGCATAAAATTATTAATAACAAAGCATTAATTCTGCTAACATGCACTTTTCAGAACACAGTAACCATAAAATAACCCATGAAATACAATACACAAAATAATATCGGTAACAGGCAAAATGTTTTTCTTACTAGAAATTCCCCAGAATTCTGTGACCTTTTGTGCTAACATCTCAGTTAAAACAAAACAAAACAAAACATGGGTTTCAGATAATATTATACTGCTGTAAACTTCTCCATCTTGTCCCTCCTCCAAAAACCAAGGGAGAGATTGCTGGGATTTTTAGTCACTTCTATCAGAAGCTGCTGAGACTGGTGAGGTCTTGATACACCTCCACTGGTCTGAATGCACAGATAACTCTATACAATGTTAGGATGAGGGAAGTAAAAGGTAGAGAGGTAGGGTAGAGAAGCAGTCATAGTATACTAGCTATTCCACAAACTTGCACATATTCTGACTCATTTTTTTCTCTACTGTGCATAGCAAAATGTGCTCAGTTGCCAAAATGAAAGTGAAAATTAGGGCAAAAGTTAAATGCCTAAATATTGAAGATTGATTGTAGCTTGTTTGTAAATCTGTATTTGCTTACTGTCTCTCTCATTATATTGTGAATCCCTTCAAGGCAGAAACTGTATTTTGAAAAAAAATTTTTGTTTTTTTTTTTTTTTGGTATTCCCAGTACTTAGCAGATTGCCTGACATAGTAATTACTTAATAAATGTTTACTGTCTGATTGATTGACACTTCTACTGTTTTGGTTGAAACTGTGAAAACAGAAAAGTGATGGTATAATTCTTTCTTGATGAAATTGCTTTAATGAACAGAATTCTTGAAAAAAGTTTTTTCTTGCTATCTTGAGTGTTTGAATGGAGTTTTTCTAAGTAAGGAAGTCATCTGGAGGTATAATGATGGTTAGAGGGAACTTTTTTATTATTGTGGCCATTGTTTAAAAAAATCACATTCTCAGTACTTTTAGTATTGACTTAATCTTAGAAAATTGAGTTATTTGATATAGAGACATGTGAGGAATTGTTTGGGGGAGGATCTTTTATTTACTAAATAATAGCTGATGGACTGGATAAGGGCTCTGAATTTAGCTAATTGAATTAGTCCTAATTTAAATAAATTAATTGAAATTTTATTAATTATTTTGTCTTGGAAAAATGTTTATCATTAATAAAATTAATATAATCTTTTTGTTGCTGAATAATTTCAGTTATGTCCGACTCTTTGTGACTCCATTTGCATACTATTTTAGAAAGGGGCATTTCACCCATAGACGCATCCCCTACAGTGAAAAGACAAATCTTATATATGTGCAAAGTACAGATTAGCTCTTCTGAGATAAACACTGACTATATATGGGGTGAGGGCTAGATCTTTCATGTAAACAGGTCCTTGATAAAAATACTTTATTATATATAGGACAGAAAAGTTCAAGTTAGGAACTTTCTTAGAAAAGAACTTTTGCCCTCTTGAGGAAAATCTTAGCCAGGCATGTAATACATTTTCTGTAGGATTGATGCACTTCTGATGCACTACTTTCATGTAATGCCTTGAAAGCCATCCTTTTTTTAAACCATCATCAAAGGCTAAGGAGAAGGAACTTGGGACTCACATATCTGGAGTTCATACAAAGACTTTGACTTGCCAAAAAGATAAAATGATGAAGACTAATTTTGGCAATGTATCAGTTCAAAGGGAGAACTTCCATCTGGATTTCTTGTTCAGATGCATATCAAGTTAGCCAGACTAGTAATAAAGGGAATGAAACCCTCTGAAGATGCAGGTGTGACAAGAATGATTCAAGAAGTCAATGGACTTGACTTTAAGAATATCTTAGCATTGAAACAGTCATTGAATGATGCTGACCTAATAGATGTCTTGAAATCCCTTGAGTGCTATGAAAAAGAGCCCATAAAATAAGCAGTATTTCAAGGATCTTAACTCTACCACTGGTACTTTTTCTTATACATGACCCAAGAAAAGGTCATCTGAAGGATCTCACAGAAAATCTGGTACTGGGATCAAACATTCTATATCTGGAAAGGTAATTGGAAAAGGGAATTCCACCTTCCAAATCAAAATGCAGAAACACTATGAGGAGACCTTCATAAAGTCAGAATCACATGTTGGAACCAGTATACAGATTGTCATCCACGCATTGAACACGTTTGTGAAGAGAATGCAGTTTTGGTGCTATGGATGGCGAGGTCGATAGGACCAACATCAAAAAGTAAAAATGGTGATGGAGATCTCTCTGGAGTCTGGAAACAGGAAGAATGGTCTCATCAAGAATCGGAGCCCAGTGTTTGTTATAGGAATACTACCATTAAGATAAAGCAGAGTAGCAAAGAATTGGAAAATGAGTAGATGCCCATCAATTGGGGAATGGCTGAATAAGTTGTGGCACATGAAGGTAAGGAATTATTATTGTTCTATAAAAAATGATGAACAAGCTGATTTTAGAAAGACCTGGAAAGATTTACATGAACTGATGCTGAGCAAAACAAGCAAAACCAGGAATACATTGTACACAATAGCGGCAAGATTCTGCAATTATCAACTATGAAAGACTTGGATCTTCTCAGTGCTTCAGTGCTCCAAGGAAATTCCAATAAATTTTGGAAAGAAACCTCCATATGATCCAGAAAGAGAACTATGAATATTGAATGTAAATCCACACATGCTATATTTACTTCTTTTTTCTGTTTTTTTTTTCTATCTCTCATAATTTTCTCCCTTAGTTCTGACTTTTCTTTCCCACTATGATTCATAAAGAAAAGTGTATTTTTAAAGTTAATATAAATGTATAACCAATAAAAAATTAATAAATTAATTTTTAAAAAGATATAACCAGAAGATTAGACATTGGAACAGAACTTTGGGTCATCCTGTTATAAATATGGACTATGTGGTTATAATATGACAAGTTCACTTGAGAACAAATGAAAACTTTGTTTCATTTGTTTCAGAGGAAGCCCAAGGAACTAGAATTGAATAATAGCTAGCATTTAAATAGCACTTTTACAAGATTTACAAAGTGTTTTACACATATCTCATTTTATTCTCATAATAACTCTGGGAGGTAGGGGCTATTACTACCTCCATTTGACAGATAAGAAAACTGAGGCAGATTTAGGTTAAGTGCCTAGTTCAGGATTATATAACTACTAAGTGTCTAAGGCCACATTTAAACTCACTCCATGTCCAGATCTCTAGCCACCATATCCCAAAACTGCCTTCTAATTTCTCCTATTGAGAAACAAGTTGCCCTATGCAGCTGATATTTGCTTTCAAGAATAAAAGCAAGGTGACAAAATTCTGCTAAAACACTTTAACGCTAAGAGAATTTTTAAGAGATTTAAACAGAAATTAAATAGATATTTGATAATTAAATAGGGAAGACTAAATGTAACATGTATCCATTGGGGAAAAATAGGAAAGAGAGGTAGAGTCAAGATCTACCCTTATGAGAACTGAAATTATTTTGGGGGAGGCAATTAGGGTTAAATGACTTGCCCAGGGTCGCACAGCTAGTGTCAAATGTTTGAAGCTGAAAAACAAAACAAAACAAAACAAATGTTTGAAGGGAGGCAAAGATAGGCAATGGTCCTTGTGGAAAAAGAGCTGGGGTTTTATTGAAATGCAGGCCTCCCCCAAAAAACAAAGGCAACTTTGGAATGGATAGAGAGAAGCATATCATCCCTGATGAGGGATGTGAGTGTTCCCCATGGTCCTCTGCCCCCTCAGACCTCATATATAGGTGTATATAATATCCTAGTCACCACATTTTAGGCAGGATGTTTACAAACAAGAGAACACCTAGAAGAAAATAGCTAGGAGAGTGAGAAGACTAACTTTATTAACATAGTGTCTATCACATAGTAGATGCTTCAATTGTTCAGCAGTTTTTCAGTCTTGTCCAAGCCTTTGTGACCCCATTTAAGGTTTTCTTGAAAGAAATACTGGAGTGGTTCACCATGACCTTTTCCAGTTCAATTTATAGATGAGGAAACTGAGGCAAACAGGGTTAAATGACTTGTCCAGTGTCACACAGCCAGTAAGTATCAGCATCTGGATTTGAACTCAGGAAGATCACCTAGCTGACCTCGTTTACTAAATGTTTATTGATTTATTGAGATGATGTCATAAATATATCAATGGAAGGGACTAGGTTGTTTTTTTTTAATCCTGGAGAAAAGGCTATTTTGGGATAAAATGAGAGCTGCCTTCAAATATTTGAAAGGCTGTCATATAGCAGAGGTTTTAAGTTCTGCCCAGTCCCAGAGGACAAAGTCAAGAGCAGAAGGCAAAAGTTGCCAAGAATCAGATTTGGGCTGGAAGTCAGGAGAAATTTCACAAGTAGAGCTGTTGTGAAGGGTTAGGTCCCAAAAGGTTAGCACCTTCTCCTCAAAGATCACCTTCCATCTGCTCTGTAAATGAGACCCGTTGAAGACCTTAGCTTAAAAATGTCCAGGTCTCCCAGAGCATTCAGGGCCATCTCCAGCATCTGTATCTGGCCACTGGACCCAGATGGCCCCAGAGAGGAAAGTGAGACAAGTGACCTTGCACAGCCTCCCTCACTGAAATCCAATTCACTTACATGTCATGAAGTCACCTCCCTGATGTCATGGTCCTTTTCGAGAATGAAGAACAAAGAACTCATCCAACCATTCTGGAGAGCAGCTTGGCCCTGTGCCCAAAGGGATCTAAAACTGTGCATACCCTTTGACCCAGCAGTGCCATTACTGGGTCTGTGTCCCAAAGAAATCATAAGGGAGGGAAAGGGACCCACATGTGCAAAAATATTTGTAGTGGCTAGAAACTGGAAACTGAGCAGATGCCCATCAGTTGGGGGATGGCTGAATAAATTATGGTATATGAATGTTATGGAATATTATTGTTCTATAAAAAATAAACAAGCAATCTGGTCTCAGACACTTAACACTTCCTAGCTGTGTGACCTTGGGCAAGTCACTTAACCCCAATTGCCTTAGCAAAAAAAAAAAAAAAAAAAAAAGATGAACTATCTGATTTTAGGAAGATCTAGAAAGATTTACATGAACTGATGCTGAACGAAACAAGCAGAACCAGGAAAACATTGTACATAATAACAATAATAATATGCAATGATCAATGATGAAAGACTTGGTTTTTCCCAAAGATTTGGGATCCAAGACAATCTCAATAAACTTTGGTTAGAAAATGTCATCTGTATCCTGAAAAAGAACTAAAGAGACTGAATATAAATCAGCACATGCTATGTTCACATCTTTTTTCCCGTTTTTTTTTTCCCTCATGCTTTTTCCCTTTTGTTTTGAGTTTTCTTTCTCATCTTGATGCATAAAGAAATGTGTATTTAAAGAAGTTAATATACATGTATAACCAGAAAAAAACAATTAAAAAAAAAGAATGAACAAACAAAAGCAATCTCTGTAAATATCTTCTATGCACTTGGTTATTTACATCTCTCCATTTAGAATGTAAGTTTTCTGAGGGTAGGGACCAGGTTTTTGCCCTTTTTGCCATCCCAATGCTGAATACGGTGCCTGGAATATACTTTCAATGCATCTTTGCCAATTGACCAACTAACTGACAAAACAGAATTGTCTTCCTTGAAAGCTAATGGTTTTTTTTTTTTTTCACTTTAATGATGGTTTTAGAAACTGGATGATCATTTGTTAGGGATTTTGAAGAGAGCATTCTTAGTCAGGTTCAGGTTGAATTGAATGATTGCTGAGGTTTCTTTCTACTTTAAAATTGTGATTCTTTTGGAATCATTGATGTGCTTTGCATATCCAGTACCTGGAACATAGGAAGTACTTACTAAGTATAGTTATCCAGACCGGGATATATGATCTGGCAAGAGATACTCCTTTTGTAAAGCTTTGATAAACTTTTTTTTTTTTTCTTGAAATTAGGACATGTGGTCACCATGCTTCTTCCATAGTGAACATAGTGAAAAGAATTCTGGATTTGACATCACAGGACCTGAGTTTTAATCCCAGTTCTGTTATTTACACCCTGTTTGACATTAACATCTGGGAGTCTCAGCTTCCCCCTCTGAAAATGAAGGTTGCATTAGCTGATCCCTAAGGCCTCCTTTGCCTGTGCCAGATGGTGAGGATGTTGGAGGCCACTTGGAAAATAAGGAACAGCTGCATGGCAGTGGCTCCAGGGTATGCAGCTGCCTGCAATCCCTGGGGCCCATTTAAGGCCATTGGGCAGTAGTTTAGGGACTGCTATCGTTTTAGAGTGGAGAGAGGTGGAGTGGAGGGGAGGAAGGAAGAAAAGAAGGAAGGAGATGAAAGAAGGAACTTGGGCTGAAGTCAGTATCTCATCTGAGAGTTCTTTCAGTTTGATTGAGGAGAGATTTGATTATGGGAGCTTGGAAAGAGTGAATAGTGCTTGGAATAGAAGGATTCCATGTTTAGAAGAGAGGAAGAGAGTCTAGGAGAGAGTGACTGAGTCATACATGTCAGGGAAAGCATTGAACTTTGATCTGAGAGAGAATGAACCATAATGGGACAAAGTGATGTCTGGGGTTCTGAGTCTCCCCTTCCGCCTCCCCTAGTATATTTAGCAACAAAAGGAGGTCACTGAGGAGGAGCTGTTAATCAGATTTGGGAGTCACAACTCTAAAGGACTCACACCTCACAGGATCACATGTTTAGCATTAGCATTCAGTTATCTCTATTTTGGAAGGTCAAATACATGATAGTTCTAATAAAGTCTGGGCTGCTACATCAAATCATTGCAAATGTAGACTGGACCTAACTACAGTGAGGGCTAAATCCCTTTCCACATGATCAATTG
Source organism: Sminthopsis crassicaudata (assembly GCF_048593235.1). Lineage (NCBI taxonomy): Eukaryota > Metazoa > Chordata > Mammalia > Dasyuromorphia > Dasyuridae > Sminthopsis > Sminthopsis crassicaudata. Next base: position 56,131,871 of record NC_133618.1, on the reverse strand, counting down.
AAACTTCCCTTTTCCTTACATTTCCCAGTCTTTCCATTTTGAGACAGCCTAGACTTTTGTCTAGAGATATGAATATCTCAGAATTTTCTTATGGCAAAGTTCCCATCTGATCATTTCCCATTTTTTGTGACCGAAATGATTAGTTGTTTCCTTTTTTTTTTTTTTCAAATTTGTTTTTTGGAAAGGGGAAAGCAATTGCAGTTAGGTGACTTGCCCAGAATCCCTCAGCTAATTAGTATCTGAGGCTGGATCTGAATTCAAGTCCTTCTGATTCCAGAACCAATGTTCTATTACTGTGCCACTGAATAATCACTTATATGGAAATAAAATGGATTCTTTACTATACCAAATATCAATATCAACAATGTTGGTTTTAAAATTTCCAGGTCTCATCAAGTCTGAATCTCAATTTTTACAACCCCATCTCCTAGACTGGACATTTCTTGGGAATTTTCAATTGGTAGGGGACTGCTTGTTGAGTATTGTGGTCTTAAATGTAAAGGATGTAGGATAATCTCTGATTCTGGTACCTATATTCTTCTAGCCAGAGCTTTAGTGATTGACACTGAATCTATTCATAGCTCTCCTAGCTGGAAGTTACATGTGCCATAGACTGGCTATCAGAAGTTCCTCAGTCATACCACCTTACTGTGTCTACTTTCAGGACTCCAGAGCATTTCTCATGCATCCTCTATCCAAGATCTTCTTCATAAAGCATCATGAATCTTTTTATTTAATTATTACTTGGCATTAAATAACTTTATGCAGTTTTATATTAAATATCCCAAACAATTCAATTCCATATTCCTTATTTTTCTCAGTAGAGATGGCAAGAAAGTGCAGAGGAAGAAAAAAACCTGGTCAAGTTATTTATCTCACTGAGGCATTTTCTGGGCTTCTTTAAGTCATACATGTCTGTGAATGACAGTTTCCATAATATTCTACAATGGGGTTGGACTATGTCATCTCTAAGGTCTTGTCAAAATATATACTCACCAAGAGCACGTGGCCTGAAGAATTCACCTCACATGGACATTTTTGCCTCCTCCCCAATCTACCATACACTTTTCTTTCCCATTTCTTCTTCCAGACTTTGATGAAGATTTAGTCCTTAACCTCTCCAAGGTCAATCTTTCTACAAATGCCCTTGATGCCATCTCCGGCAATTTCCCTGGTAGACTGTTTGCACTATCACCCCCCCCCAGTTCTTCTTTTTTCTACTGGGGTCCTTCTTTGCTTTCTACAAATGCACCAAAATCTCCCTGTTCATAAAAAAAAATCATTATTTCACATCATTTCTGTGCCCTGCTGGTAATCATACTATATCTTTACTCTCTCAGTCAAACTCCTATCAGAATTTGTCCATATTTAATATTACTAGTTCCTCTTGTTTTCCACTCTCCTAGAACTTTTGCAACCTGGCTTCTGACCTGATCATTAACTAAACCTATCCTCTCCAGAGTTCCCATTGATCTTTTAATTGCTGATTCCAATAGCCTTTTCTCACTCTTCTTCTACAGCAATTAATCTGATGACCAGTGCTGTTTCCTACCTCAGTTTCCATGACACTGTCATCATTTAGTTCTCTTCGCACCTCTCTAATCTCCCCTCGGTCACTTTTCCTGGATCAGCATCTATGATGATATGGAATGCAGGTGTTCCTGTAGATAGTCGGGTTTTAGTTAGGACTTCAAGAAAGTCAAGGGCACCTATACTTGGAGCAGAAAAGGAAAAGTAGTCTAGGCATGGAAGGTGGGCAGAAAGAATACCCAGAGCCAAGAAATAGAGCGCCTTGTTCATGGAACAGCCAAGAGGGCCATGTCATTGGATTGAAGAATATTTGTCCAGGATAGTGTATAAAAAGACTGGAAAAATGGGAGGGGACTAGGTAATAAAGGGCTCTGAATTCCAAAGAGAGCATTTTGCATCTGCTTCTGGAGGCACTGGGAAACCACAGGAATTGGTTTTGGGTTTTGTTTATAAACATTTATTTTATTGAAAAGTGTTTATCCCATCATGAAATCATATGGATTTCGACAATGAACATGATACTTGAACAGAAAGATGAGGTGAAAAGTAGTATTTCTTGAGCTTCCAACCTAGACTCTACTCCTCCTGAGCTGGATGGGAGTTTCCTTAGCAGGACTTTGATCCAAATGATATTAAAGGAGCAGGGAAAGCGGTCAGTGATAAAAGGAGATACTCTAAGCTGTAAGCCATGGAGAACTTTTCCAAAACCATGTTGAAGCTGGGAGAATCCTGATAGCCCAGACTCTGCTTGGGAAGGCTGTTGACCAACATGGACTTCGGATCACAAAGCACATCTTTCCCACATCCAGAAAAAGCCCTAGGCTCTTTACTACTATGAAAACACTAACTCCTCGTGTGTGTACACAATAAACTATATATAAATACACATGTGTGTGTATATTATATATAGTATTACATTACACATGTCTGTATATATCATATATATTTAGAGTATATATATATACATATATATATATATATATATATATATATATATATATATATATATATATATATATATATAAAATAAATGTGTGTTTGTACACACACACACATTTATCCTCTTTATTAGCCTGTCATTGGACATTAGAAATGTCATTGTTGTCTTTCTATCTGCAATGCTTTTGAATGATTAATTGATTGAATTGATTGTCAATCCTCACCCTTTGTGAAGATTCCCTCTCAGTTCATTTTAGAAAGCTTGCCCTTAATTCTTTTCCTAATAGTCAGGATTCTGTGTCTCTGGCCCAGTCTAAGGAGGGACTCTCTACCTCTAGTATTTAGGAGTTGTAAGAATCCCCAATCTATAGCATTCATTATTTCATAGATTAGAATTATGTTCCCCTTCAAATTTTTTTTATTCAAAACCAAACAGACTTCATTTTTTTAGTCTCATTTTCATGAGTTTTTTCTCATGTTTTCTCAGTTTCATTCCCCCACTCCTCCATCTAATTTGAACACACAAGACTTCTCACTTCTCTTGACCTCCCTTGCCACGGAGAAATAGGACTTACTTCTGTCATTTCAGCTTGGGGTTAAGATATGTATTTGTATAAAGGATGGAGTTATCTGTTTTGCTTCCAATTCCTGAGAACACCTGGCCTTTTTGCTTCAACAACAAATTAAAACCATGTTTTTCAGAAACAGCCAACAGTTATCTCTAAGTTCCTTGGTCTTGGAGTGAAAGGACCTCATTATAAATCCTAGCTCTGCTCTCACTGCTTGTGTAATATTGGGTAAATTACCTGACTTCTCTGGACCTTAATTTTTTTCTTTGTAAAATGAAAGGATTGGACAAGATAAGACATGTCAAACACATTGCTCAAACTAGATTAAAATGGGAAATATTTTTTAAATAAATAAAAGCACAATAGGACATATTGTTCAGTGATTTCAGGTCTCAGGGCAAATTTGAACTCAGGTCTTTCCAGCTCCAAGGAAGTACTTTATTCACTGTGTCATGTAACTGCCCAAACTAAAATATAGATTATACAAATATGTCATTTCCAAGTCAATATGTACACTGGAAGCAGCCTCATGGACAGCTTAGTGGCTCAGTTTCTATTTGAGTTTGATATGACTTCCATAGATAAACTAGAGTTCTTCTTCCCTAGAGTTTTCCCAGATCCAAATCTAAGCTCTTACAATCTCTTTTCTATTTGGGCTAAAGGGTTGAGTTCATTATTTTGCAAGTATAATGTAGACTACTTTCCCCTAAAAGTATTACTTTATATAGAAACATATTTTACTCTTTTCTTCATGCTTGTGAAGGCTTATGAAAATCTTTTTCTAGTTAGCATTATCCACAAACTTGGAGGATTTTATTATTATTTTTATAAACTCCTTTTCTCAGAGCTTTAAAAAAATCCAGAAGGATTTTTGGGTGACCCCATTGTTTATAATCCTCCATCCAGAGAACTGTCCATTTATTTCTTTTCTCTCTAATCCAGATTCTTATCTTTAACAAACCATTTTCCCATATTATCTCCAAAAAAATTCTTAATAGGATTAATCCCCACCAAAGGGTGGAGAAACTTTGCCAAAGTCTTCATAAAATGTGTAAACAAAGCATCCAGCTATGTTGATTTGACTCTTGGAAATAGTCACAAACTATATGGAGCCAAGTATGGTGCACAAAGTGGGTGATCAAGATAGGAATTTGTTCAAGGACAAATAATAAGTACTATAATAATAAAGTAATTGATGGTAATTATCTTGGGGGTTTTTTGCACTAGGAGGTCCTCAACAAAAACTTGTTGAAAAGCTGAATCTTATGGGTTCAGACCTAGGCATAAAGAATGAGATTATAAATAAATTAGAAGAACATAGGATAGTTTACCTCTCAGACCTGTGGAAGAGGATGAATTTATGACCAAAGAAGAACTAGAGATCATTTTTGATCACAAAGTAGAAAATTTTGATTATATCAAATTGAAAAGTTTTTGTACAAACAAAACTAATGCAGACAAGATTAGAAGAGAAGCAATAAACTGGGAAAACATTTTTACAGTCAAAGGTTCTGATAAAGGCCTCATTTCCAAAATATATAGAATAATTTATAAGAAATCAAGCCTTTCTCCAATTGATAAATGGTCAAAGAATATGAACAGACAATTTTCAGATGAAGAAATTGAAATTATTTCTAGCCATATGAAAAGATGCTCTAAGTCATTATTAATCAGAAAAATGCAAATTAAGACAACTCTGAGATACCACTACACACCTGTCAGATTGGCTAGAATGACAGGAAAAGATAATGCAGAATGTTGGATGTGGGAAAACAGGGACACTGATACATTGTTGGTGGAACTGTGAATACATCCAGCCATTCTGGAGAGCAATTTGTAACTATGCTCAAAAAGTTATTAAACTGTGCATACCCTTTGATCTAGCAGTATTACTCCTGGACTTAAATCCCAAAAAGATTTTAAAGAAGGGAAAGGGACCTGTATGTGCAAGAATGTTGTGGCAGCCCTCTTTGTAGTAGCCAGAAACTGGAAACTGAGTGAATTCCCATCAATTGGAGAATGGCTGAATAACTTGTGATATATGAATATTATGGAATATTTTTGTTCTGTAAAAAATGACGAGCAGGATGATTTCAGAAAGGCCTGGAGAGACTTAACATGAACTGATGCTGAGTGAAATGAGCAGGACCAGGAGGTCATTATATACTTCAACAACAATGCTATATGATGATCAATTCTGATGGATGTGGACATCTTCAACAATGAGATGAACCAAATCAGTTCCAATAGAGCAGCTATACCCAACAAAAGAACTCTGGGAGAAGACTATAAACCAATACATAGAATTCCCAATCCTTATTTTTGTCTGCCTAGGTTTTTGATTTTCTTCACAGGCTAATTGTACACTGTTTCAAAGTCCGATTCTTTTTGTACAGCAAAATAACTATTTGGACATGTGTACATACATTGTATTTAATTTATACTTTAACATATTTAACATGTATTGGTCAACCTGCCATCTGGGGAAGGGGGTGGGGGAAGGAGAGGAAAAACTGGAACAAAAGGTTTGGCAATTGTCAATGCTGTAAAATTACCCATGCATATATCTTGTAAATAAAAAGCCATAAAAAAAGCCGAATTTTAGTTCCATTAAAATTCCCCTTTAGCATCTCCTTGATGTGGAAGATGACTTTGAGCTCCTATGTTGGGAGAACACAAAAATCTGGTAGATTCTATCAATTTAACACATTTTGACAAGCTTTAAAAATGTTTTTAAAAAATAACATGCATATTTTTCTATTCCTCTTACTGGAAAAAAGACAAAGAAAAAATTTCTAAGAATTATGCAGTCAAGCAAAGCAAATTCTCACATTGTCCAAATAAAAACATATGTATCATTCTGTTCCCTTCTCTCAGAAGGTCAATAGCATGTTTCATCTTTAGTCCTCTGGAATCCTGATTCCTTACAGCATTGATCAAAATTCTTAAGTCTTTACAAAATTTTTTTTCATGTTGTTACTGCATAAATTATTGCCTTGCTTCTATTTAATTCACCCTACATCAGTTCATATTAGTCGTCTCTTTTTTCTCTGAAACAACCCTTTTCATCATTTCTCATAACACAATAGTATTCTATTAAATCCAAATCCCAAAATTTGTTCATCCATTCTCAGATCTATGAGCACCCCCTTACTTACCTGTTCTTTGGCGTTACAGAAAGAGCTACTACACATATTTTTGTATATATGGATTCTATTCCACTTTCATTGATCTTTTTAGGGAATATAGATCAGTTACTGGTATCATGGCCCAAGGATATGTATGGTTTTGTGATGACTGGAACTTATTTCCAAATTGTCTTCTAGAATAGTTGGACCAATTCCCACTAACAGTGCAGTAATGCATCCATTATCCCAAAACTTCTGCCAACAATCATTCATTAAACATCTATTATGGTTCAGGCATTATACTAGTTATAAGGGATAGAAACAAAACCAAAACATCCCTGGCTTTAAGATGCTTACAAGTTTTTTTACTGGATTTACTATCTAGTCACTAGTATGTGTGTCTGTTATCCTGGGATGAGCTGAAATAAATTTAGAAAGGTTCATTCAACTTGAGATGGAGATTTGGGAAATTTTTTTTAGTAGGTGGAGGGGACACTTATTGACTCATGAAAGAGGCAACATGATGAAACGGATAGAGTTCACCTTAGAATTAAAAAAAAAAAAAAAACTTGGGTTCAAATCTAGTCTTTGACACTATATTGATGGACATATTGCCCTGGGCAAGGCAATCAACCCTTCCGTGCTCTTAAGAGAATAAATTACAGAGGAGTCACCCGTCTACATTTGTAGCGAAATTTCTCATACCAGGAATCCCTCACATTGATGAAATCACAAGTTCCAAATCATAACACTATTTCCAAAGACTTAAGGCTTAATCTCTCCATTCCTGAGTGCTTCAGTATCCAATCTACCCCATTACTTTTATAAAAACAGAAAATCAGTTTCTCAATAAAATGTTCCTTGAGTTATACCTGTTCACAATGGTCTTTTCCTTCTCTGAATTCTCCTAACTTTGTGTCAGTCACATATTTTTTCATATCAACATATACAGTGTAACTATAAAGTAAGAAAACAATTTTTAAATTTTTATTTTTTATTTATTTTTAATTTTTCCCCACATTCCCCCAGCCATTGAGAAGTCAAGATATGATATCAATATGTAAAGTTATGCAAAATCTTTTCGTATTAGCTATATTTGGGGGGAAAATATAAAGAAAGTTTAAAAAGTCTGCTTCCATCTGCATTTAGAGTTCATCAATTCTCTCTCTGGAGATGCATAGCATTTTTCATCATAGCTCCTTTGGAATTGTCTTGGATCATTGTCTTGATCAGAATAGCCATGTCTTTCATTGTTGATCATCACCACAATATTGTTGTTATTGTGTCCAATGTTCTTTTATTCTGTTCACTTCACTTTGCATCAAATTTTTTTTCAATTAATAAATTTAAGTACCATTATATTTGTGGCCATTTGGGAGGAAGGACTGCATATTAAGTCCAAGGATGATGCCAGTGTTCAGGACTTCCTTGAAATTATTTCTAATGATTTCATAATAATTATTATTATTGTCTTCAGAATCAGGTTCAAAATCAAGGCAGAGAAGGAAAATCAAGAGACTTCTCCAGTTATTTTATATTTCAACATTCTAGGCATCCACAGTTTCATTAATGGATCTCTCTACTGCTGCAGATTAAACACCCAAATCCCTTTGAGTCAAAGTTAATCAGAATCACAGAAAGTCATCACTGAAAAGGATCCCAACAGGGACAGGGAAGAGAGCATAAGCAGTGAATCTAGCCCATGCCTGAAAAAACAAAAAGAAAATTTCACCTATAACTAGCCTGAGAACTGGTTATCAGCGATACACAATCCCAGAGACTGTGTGCAAATTATCTTCTTCCAGCCTCAATTTCCTTATCTGTAAAATGGGGATAATGATTCCGATAAGCACTTTTTGCTGAGGGTCAAATGAGATACAGGATATATAAAAGGCTTTGCCATCCTGAGAGTGCTGTATTGTGCCTAATACAAGCCAAGCATTTACAGGCTATGTGATCCTGGACCAGTCACTTAACCCTATTTTCCTTAGTTTCCTCATCTGTAAAAAGGAGCTAAAAGAGAAAACAGCAAAGCACTCCAGTATCTTTGCCAAGAAAATCCCAACTGGGGAAACAAATGGGATTTATTGGTGTATTTCTTTTTCAAAAGATGCTCATTGGCAAAATCCCATCTTCCCATGAAACTAATACCCCTCAGCTAGAGGGGAGAAAAATTTTCTCTGTCAAGGATTGCAGCCCACAGGGAAAAAGCATTTGAGGATAAAATCATATTAAAAAGCCACTTTTGCAATAGAGACATGCTCATCTGACAGCATCTCCTATCATGGTAGGTAATCAGAAAAGATTCTTATTGAGAGAAATTCTACTTTATTTCCTATTTTTTCTCTTTAAAAGAACATCTTCATAATTAATTCTTTATGAACATCAAACACATTATTCTTTATCTTTCCTAGTTCTCTGCCCATTCCCACAGATTGAGCTGTCCCTTGTCACGGAGCAAAACAGTTAAGAAAAACAAATCAACAGAATGTTCGTGTCTGACAGCATATGAAATATTTGACTTCCCCAACTCTGCTAGGAGGATAGAGATGAATTTCATTCTTTTTCTTTTTTAATGCATGTACAATCATTTCCATATTAGTCATGTTGTAAAAGAAAAATCAAAACTAAAGGAAAAAAAACTATGAGAAAGAAAAAAAATTAAAAAGTGAAAATAATATCCTTCAGATTGCATTCAGTCTCCATAGTTTTCTGGATTTGGATGGCATTTTCCATCCCCAGTCTATAGGAATTGTCTTAGATCATTACCTTGCTTAGAAAAGCAAAAGATATCAAAATTGATCATTGCACAATATTGCTTGCTACACAATGTTATCTTCATTTCATTCAGCATCAGTTGGTGTAAATCTCTCCAGGTTTTTCTGAAATCTGCCTGCTCAATAGTATTTTATTTTCCTAATTACATATAAAGATAGCTTTTGACATTCATCTTTATAAGGTTTTTATAAGGTTCCAATTTTTTTTCTCTCTCCTTTTCTTACCTCAACCCTCCCCAAGGCCACAAGCAATCCAATATAGGTTACACAATTACAATCATTTTAAACTATTTTCTCATTAGTCCTATGGTGAAAGAAAAGTCAGAACAAAAGGGGAAAACCATGGAAAATAAAACTGCCCATCATTTCTAAAGAAAAGTAGTATTCTGTTACTTTCATATTTTTTACTGAAACTTATTCATCCATTCTCCAACTGATGAATTTCATTATTTTTCCTCTGGAATCATTTTTGGCCATTACTGAGAAAGTGTTTGCGCTATGGGGTGAGACCTCTAGGTGGTGCAGTGGAGAGAGTGCTGGACCCAAAGTCAGGAAGACCAGATATGAATTAATTAATTGGATTTCTCTGGGAGGCAATTCACTTAACATCTGCCTGCCTCTTCTTCTATAAAATGGGATTAGCAATAGCTTCTACTTCCCAGGGTTGTTGTAAAAATAAGATGAGATACGTCTAAAGTCTTTTGTAAGCCTTAAAATGCTACATAAATGCTAGTTATTATTTTATCCTTATTAGTTAAAGAGTCTTCTGAGAGGTAGGAAGTCTAAAAAGTGGAACAGCTAGAGCTGAGCAGTGGAGTGAAATTATAAAAACTGTGGTTGGCACAAAGGGAACGGAAGAAGCGCCACATGGCATGAGGCTGCCTCCGGACTGAAGAATCCTGGCAGGAGCCTGATGATCCAGGATGAAGAAAATTCAAACGTCTACACCTTTGAGGCTATCTTCATTCTGGCCACTGAGACCAAATTGAGAAGCAAAACTTGGAGGCAAGGCACTGAAACTCTGAAAGTGGCCAGAGTTCAGAGATGGGGGAGATTAGACTATAATCCTTTTAAATAATCCTTTAAGAGAATGTGTTCATTTGTGAAATAGGGCTAAAGTTGTTTTTAATGCTTGATTCTTTCCCTTGTTATTTATTGTGAAATCCTTTTCCAGCGAATTGCTTTGCTTTTTTGTTTAAAATTCTTATCTGGTCTGTTGATGGACAATTCCCTAACCTGGGGGTAAGGAACCATATAGTAGCCTCCAAGGAAGTTCCAAGTAAAGGGAGGATTCCAGAGTTGCATAGGATATTCATTATGGATTCATAGATCACTTAGTATAGTGTTTAAACTGAGGATCAACCCTTTCTCATCTCTTCCCATTCTTGCTTCTGCTCTCTCAGCTCTTGATCTGTTATAGCAGGTGCTGGGAGGGTAGGGGTGGGAAAGCAGGTCAATGTGTTACTTCATCCTGACACAGCGTGGGTCATAGATGGAAGGATGGAGAAGACTGTTGGGCTTGTCAAGAAAGGGATCTTGGGTCATTTAGCTCAATCAGAAGCTGAGAAGAATTGCCATTGCCTGACATATGTCTATCCAGTCATATACCAAGACAAGACTACCAAGGCAACAAGCATTTATTAAGCACCTACTTTGTGTCAAGTGTTGTGTTAGTCCCTGGAGATAAAATTATAAACAAAAATAAAAGTAGTTTCTGCCCTCAAGAAATTTACAATCTAGTGGGAGAAAACACCACAGAAAAGGGAGCTGAAAAGTTAGGGACATGAAGAAAGGTACATGTAGGGGTGTAGTGTTGAACCCCCAGAAGTCAGAAGCACAGCTGGAAGGGGAATGAAGGAAAGCCAGTGTGGCCTTTCACTAAAATGGAGGCCCTGGGAAGAAGTCAGCAATAGTAGAACAAAGCTGGTCTGGTGGAAAGATGTCCTAGAGTAAGAAAACTTGGGGCAAAGAAATCTGAGCTCAGAATTAAAAGACTGAGACTTTAGTCCCAGCTTGATCTTGTGAGGGACATTTTCACTTTCACATTCTGGACCTCAGTTTTCTCAACCCCAAGAAGGATTGGCTTTATTCTAATAGCATTTCCTTCAGACATAATGGCAAGATCCTCACGTCTTGCTCAATTCTGGTTGAGTAGAATTCTGCAACCAAAGCTTCTGCTTTTAAAAGAGAACTCCTTTAACCCTCTCCATCTTGGCCCTGGAAGCCAAAGGACCTAAATTATCCACTATCACATATTAGATTCATAAGCCTCTAGACAACTCATTGTTTTTTCCTAGGCTTGAGTTTCTTTCTCAAAATGAGACTTGAATTAAAGTATTTCTAAGCTAATTTCTAACCCTAATGTTCAGTGTTCTAAAGTTCCTCTCAGCTCTAATATTCTATGAATTAAGACCCCCACCATGGTCTGAAATTCCATGTTCTAAGGGCCCTCCCAGCTCTGACATTCTGTGTTCTAAGGGCCCTCCCAGCTCTGACATTCTCTGTTCTAAGGACCCTCCCAGCTCTGATATTCTGTATTCTAAGGGCCCTCCCACCTCTGACATTCTGTGTTCTAAGGACCCTCCCAGCTCTGACATCCTGGGTTCTAAGGACTTCCCAGCTCTGACATCCTGGGTTCTAAGGGCTTCCCAGCTCTGACATTGTGTGTTCTAAGGGCCCTCCCAGCTCTGACATTCTCTGTTCTAAGGACCCTCCCAGCTCTGATATTCTGTATTCTAAGGGCCCTCCCACCTCTGACATTCTGTGTTCTAAGGACCCTCCCAGCTCTGACATCCTGGGTTCTAAAAAACCCTTGATATTCGGTATTCCAAGGACTTTCAGCAATGACACTGTATGCCTAAAAGGTTCTCCCCACTCTGACATTCGACATTCTAAGCTCCCTCTCAGTAAGGACCTTCTCTGGTTCCACAATTTGCCACAAAGCCCTTTTTCAGCAAGTGTGACACATACGGACTTGATTTTATGGGATGCTTAGCCCAATCTTGGCTCCTGGGAGGGATGCATTATCCAACCTGCCAGTCTCCACAGTTACATAATTGTTCCCTGAGGCCTGTAAACTTCCAGATCGACCTGAGGTTAGCTCAGCCAGCTGGTCCTTGTGAAGTCAGCCTTGGCCCAGAAGGAGCATGTGCCGGCTTGCTTGGCTGGTGTGCTGCTGACTCTTAAGGTACCTTCGAACCCTTGTGCTCCTTGCCCTGCCCAGAATCCCCCTTGAGTCTCTCAGAAGTCCCGTGGGTGAATGCTAGCAGAGAGCAGTTGTCCCTTGCTTAAAGACTAAGCAGTTCAAACAGGTGGGAGAAGAGACCCTCCTCTCTCCCATCCCCAGTTTTCAAATTTGGTTAGATTCCTTGTTGACAACAGATGGGATGAGAAGGAATTCAGACTCTGGGGTAAATGCTCTGAGCGGCCGGTGTTTCTAGCAGGGTCCACATGACAGGAGACATCTGGATGCAAACAGAAAAACATCCGCTCTTCAGATGAGCAGCAAGCCGTTTTACTGCCTCCAGCAAATCAGCTAGGGTTGGGTATCTTTCCCTGGCAGTCACTGCCCATTTGGGGAACGGAGCGAATCTCTCCACACTGCTCTATTTCTGGCCCATTGCATTTCACTGCTTCCTCTCTCCCTTGGAATCCTATAGGGGCCATCCTTCCAAGTCCAAGCCCATAATGCCTGAGTCCAGCATCTGAGTCCTTCATGATCCTTCCCACCTCTGGCTTTTTGTAGCCCTGACTTGGCACTTAGCAAAGCATCTTATGCTATGTCCTGTTCTAGATTACAATCCCAATTAGATTGTAAGCCACTCTAAGGACCACAGGAAGAAACCTTCATGAGCACCCCTTAGTCATTTATCTTTCACCCCCCTGTGCTTAGTCCACAGCCCTAAAAACAGTAAGTGCTCATTAAATGCTTATTTGGGGATAGATTCAAAGCTAGGGATGCAGGAGTAGAAGGTTTGTTGTTGTTAAAGCTCATTGACTCACAAAATTCTAATATGAATTAGGGCTGACAGGGAAATTGGAAAACAGTCCATCAACTCTCTCCTTTTGACAGATGAGAAAACAAAGGTTAAAAATGAAGCTGAGGAGCAGCTAGGTGATGCAGTGGATAGAGCACCAGCCCTGAAGTCAGGAAGACCTGAGTTCAAATCTGGTCTCAGACACTTAACACTTCTTGGCTGTGTGACCCTGGGCAAGTCACTTAACCCCAATTGCCTCAGCAAAAATAAATAAATAAAAAAACTGGAAAATAATAAAATAATCAAAAATGAAGATGAAAGCTTCTTTAGTTCGTAATTTGATGTTTGATATTCTTGTCACACAGATAATTTTATTGCAAAGCTAGAGAGGAAGCTCTCTGGAAAAATTGTGACAGTCATTCACACTAAGGTGTAAGTGATGTCAAACTTGACTCTATGCTGCTCCCCATCCCCCAAGCAGATTTAAATGGGGAGATTATAGAAAGAAGAAACTAGCTAAGTGGGTAGGAGAGGGGGAAGAAAGGAGAAGCTAGACTCCTTGATTGTCAATTATGCTGATTTCACAGTTCTCCCTGGGGTTGAGCCATCCTCAGTATGACTCCTTGGGATGTCCTTTACATACAGGTGGGATGCTCCTGTCTGGTTTCCAAAAAAAAGAAATTGAAAATTCCATTTGAAAATAGCCCTGGATAAGCGTTCAGAAGAATTGGCTCTGACAAGAATAGTCTCTGTGACACTGGAGTCCCATTTCAGGCGTCTTCCCTATAAAATGAAAAGGCTGGACTAGACCAGGGATTCCTAACTTGAGGGCCCGCAGACCACAAGGGATCTATAAATACATCGTTATTTTGTGAAATTCTGATACTGGTTACCTTTGCAGTCTTCTGTACTTTATTTTAATGTCCTTAGAAATATTATTCTGAGAAATGCTCCACAGATTTCACCAGATTGCCAAAGGGTACATAAAAAAAGTTTAAAAACTGCTACATTAGATTGTTTTTCTCTCTCTAAGATATCCTCGAGCTCTAAAAGTCCCTGAAAATGATTTGGGAGGAAGAGGAGGAGCTGTCTCCAAGAAGGCAAGAACTTCAATCATACCTGTCACCTGCACTGCCCCTTAAACTAACCAACCGAGGGCAAATTTCATTGCAGAAGGTTCTCCTGTAGAAACCTGATTAAATTCTAGAGCCATGCTAATTAGGCTGTTGGAACACTTGTAGGAATCTCACTCACAGTCTCTTGCTCTTACCAGTGCTAAGAAGTAAAATAAATGTTTTATTGGTAACTTATTTTTTTCTTACAAAATAGAAAGGTCCCAGATACTTAAGAAACATCACTCAGAAGTTTTAGAACTGGGAAAGAACTTTGTGAATCAGCATGATACAATGGAATGAGTTTTCCTGTATTCAGAGGACATGAATTCAAATTCTATCTCTGAAAGGTGTTACCTGTGGGACCTTAGGCTTTTGGAACTTGCCAGGGCCTCAGTTTCCTCACCTGCAAAATAGGTGTTCAGGTTGAACTAGATGACTTCTAAAGTCTCTTCTCTAGGTCTATGATCCTAGTCCATTCTCCTCTCTTCTCAGAGGAGAAAATTGAAGCTCAGCAAGGTTATGTGAATTATTTTTGCAAAATCACAGAGAGCTTGTCTCACACATGGACAAATATAGGACTCTGGAGGGACTCAGAATGATCACTCAGCAAGGAGAACATGACTCAGATGCTGAAGGCAGTTCTTTGTGTCTTATCTCTGGAAGAAAATGTACTTCCAGTCCTCTGGGTGTTTATAGTAAAAGGAGAGCATCCAAGCAAGAATCCAGAAATGCAGGAAGCCAAACATGAAAGCCACAGCAATAAAAGTCACAACAAGTAAACTTGCAGAACTAATCTTCCAGCCGAAATCAAGCTTTAGTTTTTCTGGCAAAATTTTCCACTAACTTTGCCAAAAAAATCAGCCCAAATCAGAGAGGATCTTGTTTCTACTAGGTTGCAAGTACCTGGATTAACATAAAGCTATGGGATGAACCTCTTTTGGGCATTCTCCAAGAAAGAAGGAGATGGAACAGCCCCTTGTCTCATGTCCTGTCCAGGTCAAAGTTGATGATCCTAAGAGTTGTGAACCTCAGTCATCTCATTAAAGAGATCTCATAAGAATAATACAATTGGTCAACCTTTTTTGTCCAATGTAGGTATCTCCTCTACAGCACTCCAATCAAATGGTTACCTAGCTTTGATAAAGTCCTCCAATGACAGAGAGCTCTCTTAACTAAGTCATCCTTATTCTTTTCCATCCTTAATGTCAATTATTAGAATATTCTCACTTGAGCCAAAAATCTGTCTGGTTATGATTTTCTCCATTTGAAGAATACAATTACTTTTTATTCATTTATCCATATAGCCATTGTATTTCTATGAGAGAAAATAGACTCATGAGGGCAGGAATTACCTTTCAATGTTGTGGTCATTGTGTAAGACCTACTCCACTTTCAATACATGGATACCCAGAAAAAATATACCAAGTTCAAGGAAGTCTATGAATCACAAATACTATACCTTTCATTGCTTTCATTGCTTTTACCAGAGGTCATATTACTTCAAAACAAAAAGCATTTGATCACTTAGTACTTCAAATTAAATTCAAATTCAAGTGACAAGAAAGATGATTAATGCACAAGTGGGAGCACACAGTCAAACAGTATTTATTAAGTGCCTATTATGTCCCAGGAATAGTATTAAGTGCTGGAAATATAGACGAAAGCAGAAAGAAAGATAATCCCTGCCTTTGAGGAGCTTAATTTCTCTGATACCTTATTTTGGGCTTTAATTCTTCAGTGATATCCACATTCAGGTGTAATGCCTAGAAATCCTCTTCTTGATAAGAATTGATTGACTATCACCCACAGTAATTATAAGAAAGAAGAGTGAGACAATCCTGATATATGCAGACTCAAAACTTTAACAAAGAAAACCAAGGTAGACCAGTGTAATATTGATACTATTACGGTGGGTGGTGGTTTTTTTAATAGGAAATGTATGCAGTTGTTGTTCAGTTGAACCCATTTTGAGGTTTTCTTGGCAGAGAAATTGGAAAGTATTGTCATTTCTTTCTCCAGCTAATTTTACATAGGAGGACCCGAGGCACAGAGGGTCAAGTGACCTACCCCGGGTCACAGAGTTTGAGGCTAGATTTGAACTCAGGAAGATGAGTCTTTCTGTTTCCAAGCCCAATATTCTCTCCATTCTACCATCTAACTACTCAATATAAGCTACAGTAGTATGCTGGTAAATATTTAACAACCACTTCTTTGTGGGGGAAAAATATGCATGACGTACTTTTAACATTATTAGATATTTTTATAACACTGTTAACATTTTCTTCATCATTTTGCCAACTTTAAAGAATCAGCAAAACAATAAATCAAGCCTTGAGTTTTAGTTTGCTGATTTCCAAGATGTAAATGCTTACAATGGAAATTTAATACCAGCTCGCACAAGCCAGTTTGACATGCCTCCAGCATACAGAGTCTATGGGACTCCATCGTGATGCCATTGATAACAGTTCTTTTGGATGACTTCTTAGGTCTTCCATCTTTGAAATGATTTTTCTGTGATTATCTCCAAAAATAACTGGGAACCGTTGAGGTGGATTTGAGGTGAGTCTCATGGACATATTTTATATGTCAGTTATGAGAAGAGAACACACTTTCCTCATGGTCCTCTCCTTCGTTTTCTCGGTCTACTTTGGAAGGGGAGGATATGGTGCTTCTTTGACGCTCCCTGTTACCTAAGAGTCTTTCAATTTGTGACTTTCTACATAGAAGACATGAACTCATAGATGGCTAAGGGCTGATCACCAGCCTTCGATCTTCAGTTTTCTGTCAGTCTTTAAATTGCCTGAAATCAGGTTCAGTCCATGATAACTCAATGGAGATGTTCACCATATTGTGGGCCAGGACATTAGTGGACCTGGAGTAGTTTGAGTTAGTCCCCATACTTTTAAAGCACCAACTTGTAAGCCAAGTCTCTCTGGGGAAGCTCTGTATTCATTTTAGCTAACTTTGACCCTGGGAGGGTTACTCTAAGGCCTGGCTGTGGAACCTTTGGGCAAGGTAGATACAAAAGTGTTTAAGAATGTTGGCAGAGAGCTTCCCCTCATGGAATTTAATCTCCTTGCCAGTAGCTTCTGCTACTTTTACTTCCCTGAGGTTCTTTTTAACTTGAGAATCTGGGGATCTGCTTCTATTAATGGAATTATTTACTCAGGCTCCAAACAATTCATTGTACTTAATTTGGAACTATGATCTGATCTGGAATATACCATGGTATCCTTCTTCTAGCTTTCTTAGAGAATTTCCTATAGAATTTTCCTATAGAATTACTATAGAATACATAGTAAAAATCCTTCTTATCTAATTTATAAAGATCTATGACTTATGTCTTGTAGAGCTATATATTGCAAATATCTTTCAATTTGACAAATATTTTTCTACCAATCATTACCTGAGATATACTGTACCACAAATTACCACAAATTATAATCACTACTAATAGAAAAAAATATAAGGCAATTATAAATATAATTATTGCTATTATTTGATAATAGATCTCTGTAATTTTTCTTATTAAAGCTAACATATTGCAATCACTTTACAAATATTATCTCATTTGATCCTCACAGGTAGGTACTGTTGACTAACAGATGATAAAACTGAGGTAGAGAGAGGTTGAGGTGCCTAGGGTCTTCAGTCCAGTCATGAAGTTCTACAGACCAATGGGCAAAAACCCAAGTATCGTTGCTGGTGGCCTGACTTGCCTACTTCAGGCCTGAGGCAGTCTCTATACCTGGCCTACCACCATTTACCCAAGTTTGGAGGCCTTTACTTTCTGCCAAATCAAGCCTTCATTTGTTGTTCAAGGATGTTCAGCCTGTACAGGCCCATCGAGACCACAGTCATAATCGGATCCAGCTTTGCTTCTTTTCTTGTATGTGTGTTCTTATTCAGTTGGGTTTGGGGAGTTTTTTGTTTGTTTGTTTTTTGTTTTCCATCAGGATGTTGTGATCCCTGGTCCCATGATCCTTTGTCTGCCCACTGTCCTACTTCAAAACAGACTTCCCTTGAGTCTGAGGGGGTGAGAAGGGAGGCTCTCTTGGTTCTCAGTGACTGGCATTGGAAAAGATGTTTTGGAATGAGTTTAAACTGGCTCTGATATCTCACTCTGGCCTCCCATTTCTGCTGTAAACTTCACTGTCTGTAAAACTTTTATCCAGCTTTCTTTCCTGCTGCCTCCAGCCTCAATAAGTTTGCCAACAGCAACTTTCATCCTGCAGGCCTTTGCAGACTGAAGCATCCCCTTTCTTCTGCCTTCACTGGCCTGACTAGCCACCTTGGAAGCATGGTTTCCACACTCAGTGAGGACCATTAAACTTCTCTGTCTGGGGGGGGGGGGGGGGCTTTGTGTGTGTGTGTGTGTGTGTGTGTGTGTGTGTGTGTGTGTGTCTATCTCTGTGTCTCTCTGTCTCTGTCTCTCCCTCCCTCTTTTTCTCTGTCTCTGTGTGTGTCTCCATCTATTTCTGTTTCTCTGTCTCTTTCTCTGTCCATCTCTCCCTTTCCCTCTCTCTCCTTGTCCTTCTCCTGTATTAAGAAAAGGAACAGAAGAGTGTCAGGTTATTGTGGATCACAACATAGTATTTTCTCCTTTTTTGTTGTTTGCTTATTTTTTGTTTTCTTTCTCATTTTTTCCTTTTTGATTTGATTTTCCTTGTGCAGCATGATATTTGTGGAAATATATATAGAAGAATTATACATGTTTAACATATATTGGAAGACTTGCTGTCTAAGGGAGGGAGTGGGAGAAGGAATGAAGAAAAAATTGGATCACAAGGTTTTGCTAGAGTGGATATTGAAAACTATCTTTGCATGTATTTTGAAAATAAAAAACTATTATTTAAAAGAAAAAAAAGTGGAATCAGTTTATTGGGCATTATTGTTTCTCTAATCTTTCACTGTAAACTCAGAAGCTTTCAGATAATCATGTATTTACAGAGCTAGAAGGGACCTCAGAAGCTGTCTGATCTAACTCCTTGATCTGACATTTAAGGAAACGGGACCAGGAAATTATGTGACTTACCCAAAGTCACACAGGTGTCACAGATAGAATTTGAACCCATGCCCTTGGATTCCATACTTGGCTCTCTTTGTTCAGGCCATGTACCAGATAAAATGGAGGTTCCTTGAGGCTTTCCAATAATTTCTTCTGTGTTTTCATATCACTTCCTTCACATTGCTATAAAATTTCCATGGTATGGCTTATTGGGATTCAAATGGTTCCTTCACAGAGAGGGAGAAATAAATGCTCCTTGAAGCTTCTTAACTTGCCAGTTGTCAGGTATCTTGACATTTCAGTGTCAGCTTCACAGGCTGCCTACCATCCCCAGCTAGTCTCCTGGCTGTTTCACAAACAAGACAGTCCATCTCTTGCCGTGAAGGCTTTCTCCGCCCAACTCCCCTGGGTGGAATGCTCTCCCTCCTCATTTTTACCTGCTGACTTCCCTGGATTCTTTTAAGTTCCAACAAAAATCCCATCTAGAGAAATCCTTTCTGAATCTCTCTTACTTCTAGTGCTTTTCATTTAAAAAAGTATTTCCCATTTATCCTATATAGTTTATTTTATGTATTTGTTATCTCCCCATTAGACTGTGAACTCCTTGAGATCAGGCACTGGCTTTTGCCTTTTTTTTTCTTTTTGTATCCTCAATGCTTATTCACTGACAGATTGTTACTGAAAGGATCTTGCCCTGTCTTCCCTGCCATTCCCTCTTTGGGAGAATATCGAGCCTCCTTGCTATTACCTTGTCCTCACAGAAAGTTCAAGTTACCAATGTCCAAGTATCCTCCCCAATTTTTATCTTTTCAGGGATGCTGGAATGTACCATTAGTACAGACAGTTTACATAACATAGATAGTGTATTCTTGAATTCCCTTACATGTTGTGGAAAGTAACTCATATTATCCCAAATTGGCTGCTGCCTCAAAGAAAATGCTCTCAGTGTCCATACCACGCTGTGGGTTAAGCACATCCAAAACCCAGAGTCCCAGAGTTTTAGAAACCTAAGATCTTCATTTTGTCCCAGTGTTCCAGTGTGGGTTCAGACATGGTGCTAATTTTAGTCTGTCATATAAAACAACAATAAAAATTGTAAAGACTTAAGGGTGACACATTATTCAAAGGACAGTGGAACAAATGGCAGGAGGCCAGAACACAGTTGTAAGGATGACTTACCTTTAACAATTATATAAGGGATAGGAATCAATCTGTAACTGTGGGACCTCTCTCCTCTGACTCACCACAGGGAGAGTATTGACTTCAGGTTGGAAATGGAGTACAGATTTTGTCCTAATGTTCACTATTTTTCTCATGTATTTAGAAGCTGACTTTAGAGGCTTCTATAGGAAATAACAGAAATAGGAAATAAAAACAAACATCCATCTTGAACCATGTTGAGTTAAGCATCTGTTCTGAGTATTTGCTACTCCTTCCTTCCTTCCTTCCTTCCTTCCTTCCTTCCTTCCTTCCTTCCTTCCTTCCTTCCTTCCTTCCTTCCTTCCTTCCTTCCTTCCTTCCTTCCTTCCTTCCTTCCTTTTTCTTTCTTCTTTTCTTCCTCCCTTTTTCTTTTTCTTCCTTCCTTTTCTTCCCTCCTTCATTCATTTCTTTCTTTCTTTTGTTCATTCTTTTTTCTTTCTTCCTTTCTTCTTTTCTTTTTCCCCTCCCTTCTTTCTTTCTATCTTTCACTCATTTATTTCTTTCTCCCTTCCTATCTTCTTTCCTTCTTTTCTTCCTTCCTTTCTTCCTTCCTTCCCTCCTGTTCTTTCTTTCTTTCTAGTTTTTCTTGATCCTCTGGAATTGCAAAAAAAGATATTGAGAGAGGCCTCTACTTCAAGAGGTGCCATCTTTGTGGAGGATGTATAGAAAAGCAGGGACAAGACTTACATAGAATTACAAAACACTGCTGATTTGCTGTCTATTACTAATGGAGAGGGTGTACCCATAGTGAAAAGATCACAGCATCATGAGGTATTGAAGAGTTCTCAGAGATGATTGAGAATGAAGTACATGTCAGCACCTAGGCAGAATTTGAACAAAGGCATAAAAGTAGATGAAGGTAGAATTAATGCTTTCAGCATAGTAGATAGAGTGCTGGACTCAAATCAGGAAGATTTCCTCAAATATGTACTAGACATGTTATCCTGGTCGGGTTGCCTGATTTTTGCTTGCCTTAATTTCCTCATCTATTAAAATAAAATAATAATAACCCCTTCCTTCCAGATTTGTTATGATGATAAAATGAAATCTTATACTTAAAGCACTATATAAATTGTAGGTATTGTTATTATTGTTCTAATTAATATTCAGGGAACAGCAAATCATTGGAATAAAGACTGTTTGAAAGAGAAATAATGTAAGATAAAGCTGTGAAGGTAGCGAAAGGGAGGAGAGAATCTGGACCTTATTCAGCTGGTAATGGGGTGCTATTGAAGACATTTGAACAAGGAAGTAAGATGGTCAAAGACGTGCATGGGGAAGATGATCCTGAAAGCAGTGATAGCTAGGATTTGTATCCGGCTCTAGACACTTCCTAGCTAGGTGATTCTCATGAAGACTTCCTCTACTTAGAGACTGGTCAGCTTCGAAGGTGCCAAGGTCATCCCCTGCATCCTGAACCATAGCCAGTTACCTTGACGTTTGCCCTATCACTGGATTTCCTTGAGGCTGATGAATTTGTGCAGCTTTACCTCACTTAAATCCAATTCATTCATGAGTCAAGACATCTCCTTGTGATGTCATCAATTCTCTTCAAAAACAAAGGCACCTTCTCTAAGTCTGTCTCCCCATTCATGCAATGAAGATACAACAGCATCTACCTCAGCGAGGAGCTGCAGGTTTTAAGTGAATTCATGGAGGTGAACTGCTTTGCAAACTTGAAAGGACTATGTCAATGTTGGCTATTATACGGCTGAGTGAATGAGGGTAGAATGTGTAATTGAATCTCAGCTGTGTCTACATGAAGCCAATAGAACCAGATGACAATGTAAAATTCAGCAGCTCATCCAGTTATTACAAATCTTCAATAGCAAACATCTGGATGTTTATCTCTGGCTTTTCCCATTTGGATGTTTGTCCCGGGTGTAGACAGAGCCCCAGGTTCCAATTCCTCCTCTATGTTATGTTCAGTAGGGACTGGAACAGAGAAGTCAAACCCTGCCCCAGAAGGTCCCACAATGAAGGTGTTTGTTTTTTCTCCATGATGCCATTTCTTGAGGAAAGACAGACCTCATCTGGAATTTCCATCAGCTACCATGATGGAAGCCTTAGGCCATGTTTCCAGGATGCTACAAGAGAGCTGATTTCCCACTACGTTTATTATTTGTTACAGTGTTGTATACAAAATATCTCTATGAGTCAGTGGAGTTGGACACTATTTAAATATCATTATTAAATCTTCCTCTTTCTGCTAGAAGATGTTTCTAATTCAAAGGAAGAAGGGAGGGAGAGAGGGAGGAAATTAGGGAGGGATGGAAGGAGAATGAAGGGAGGGAAAGAGGGAAGAAGGATAATATCCTTTGATCCTCAAACTATCCTGGCATGGAGGCACTATTATAAATCTTCATTTTGCAGTTGAGGAAACTGAGATAGAAATAAAGTGACTAGCCCAGAATCATACAACTACTAAGTATTTGAGGTTGCGATTGAAATTTATTGTCACATTAATTATCTCTTTGATTTTATTGTATATTATATCAATGCCAATGGGAGGGCCATACTCCAAACTGTTCACTTATCCTTGAATGCATTCATCTAGCAAATGAGATAATACTTGTAAAGCACTTGACAGAGTGCTTAGCACATAGTAAGCGCGTAATGAGTACTTGTTCCCTTCCCCCCTATTCATTCCTTTGTCAAATATATATTAAGGATCATTGGTGAGCAGTTCAGATCACTGAGAAAGATAAATATTTTTGCTAAAATGAAGTCTCTGCCCTGAAGAAACTACTGTGGGGATAATGCAAACAGTTTTAATTCCTTCCACTGCATGAAAAGCGATTTCTAGAGTTGGAGAACCAAAATGTGATGGGGAATTAGTGGGATTAGGGAAGGCTTTAGAGAACAAAGTTTCTCTTCCTCCCTATAATATTTTTATTACCCTTATCCAGTACCCTAGAGTTAGCCATGTGGGGAGTGACTTTGGAATTTTCTCTGAAAACTGCAGCTAGCCAGAGGGGAAATGGGAGAATCAGGGAGATGACTAGGAAGCATTGATGGTAGGATGTGGGCTGGTTTGGGGGGGAATTACTTGAGTATAGTCTTTGGTAAAGGGCTTTTTGGAAGAAAAGACTCCCTAGAGGCTGATCCCAGAGATCCCAGAAAGAGGACTTCAAATGCTTGTGCTCTTTAGAAAACCAGAAGATTTAGACAGCTAGAGAGCCTAGGGAGTATTAAGGATTTGGGGGGGACAAGGGGAGAAGAAGCAGATTAGATAGTGGAGCATTGGATGCTGATCAACATCAGAGAAAAATCTGGAAGTATTGGATTTGTGGCAAAAAGAGTTAGGTTCTTGATAGTTTTTACCTCTTTTATCTTGGGCAAAGTCCTTTAACTTATGTGTACCTCAATTTCTCCATCTTTAAAATTAAGGAATTAAACTAGTTGCCTCTAAAACCCCCTCCCAATTTTAAATTAATTAATTTAATTTTGTTTTCTCCAGTTACATGTAAAACAATTTTTACATTTGTTTTTAAAACTTTGAGTTCTAGATTCTCTCTCTTATCCCCCACCCTCAGTTTAAGAAGCACATGTGAAGTTATAGAAAATATTTCCATAAAAGTCATGTTGTGAATGAAAATACAGATCTCCCCCTAAAAAACCCTCAAGAAAAAATAAAGTAAAAGAAAGAAGGAGGAAGGGGAAGAGAAGAACATGGGTGGGGAGGGAGAGACAGAGAGAGAGAGAGACAGAGAGAGGGGGGAAAGGGAGGAGAAAGGGAGGGAGAGTATGCTTTAATCTGTATTCAGACAAAATCAGTTCCTTCTCTGGGTATGGATAAGATTTTTCATCTTAAGTCTTTTGGAGTAGACATGGATCATTGTACTGCTAAGAATAGCAAATTCATTTATGTCTGATCATGCTAGAACATGGTTATTCTTTGTACATAGTATATTCCACTTTGCTTGAGTTCATAGAGGACTTTCCAGGTTTTTCTGAGAGCATCTTGCTTATCATTTCCCATAGAACAATAATATCCCATCATAATCACATATAAAACAGCTTATTCAGCCATTCCCCAATTGATGAACATTCACTCAATTTCTAATTTTTTTTGCCATGATAAGAGCTGCTATAAATATTTTTGTACATATAAGTCCTTTTCCTTTTTATAAAAACCTCTCTTGAAATTCATGCTTAGTAGCAGTAATGTTCAAAGGTCAAAGGGTATACATGATTTTAAAGCCCTTTGGGCATAATTCATATCTTTTGATCATTTATCAATTGGGGAATGGCTTTTATTTTTTATAAATTTGACCCAGTTCCCTTTGTGTTTGCCTTTCCCAACTCTAAATGCACGGTCCTACATTACCTCAACTGACTTTTGGAGAGTGCTCTCAGATATGATGGAGAGCCTTTGCTTTGATTGGAGACGACCTGCTACTTAGACTTGGGCAAATTAATTCTTCTCTCTAAACCTTGGTTTCCTCTTTTGTAAGAGGATTATATTAGGTGGCTTCTAAAGCTCCTTTCAACTCAAATGCTGTGATTCTGGACAGGTTTGAATTGGTCTATAAGGACGTGTTTCAGGGGACAACTTTCTTCAGAACCAAGTAGACTTGGGTCACTCAGTGACAATTCGGTGTAAATGTGAATGAATCTGGGTGTTTGGAAAGAGCAGACGGTGGATATGTGCACAGAGGGACTCCTGAGATTCAGGGTGGAGTCTACAAGGCCAGTGTCCGGGGCCCAGAACTGGGAAGCAGGACAAGCAAACAAGCAGTTTCCTTTTTCACAATTTTGCCAAGGGCCATTGCGGTTATGCAGACAGAGCCTGAAACCAGTGAAGGTTTCTGGGTCCCTCTGTTCCTTCCATGGCTCTGTGCCCAGGTCAGATCCTTGAAAGAGGTCCATTTAAACAAAGCCCCTCCAGCCCATCCATCTCAGAAGTTCAAGCCTCTCTGAAGCCAAATAGAAAGTAGTCCCAAGTTCCAGCTGTTCATTTGCTGATTCATTTGGTCTGGCTCGGCTAGCCTCATCTGGCCATTGTTGAACAAACGGATCCACCCCAGAAATGAGGTTTCTTCCTCTGTCTCCCTTTGCCCTATGCTCTGAAACACTGACTCCGTGGGCCCTCCTTAAGTTTGCTTCTTCATTAGACAAATGAGGTGAAACTACCTTTGGGAGATGAAAGCTGATTTTCTTCTGAAAATCTTCTTCTGAAGGACATTTCAAAGGAATGCTGATCCATAGAATATTGAGAGGCTGTTGCTGAAATTGTTTCATTGGAGGGGAAGACATGTTTTTAAATCTGAGGGGCATATCAGAGGGAGGGCATTCCAGGTAACAGGGATAGTATGAGCAAAGGTTCAGACAAAAGAAAGAACTGAATCTTTTTTAATAACTTTTTTAAAAATTTGTTTCCCAATAGTATTTTATTTTTCCAAATACATGTAAAGACAGTTTTCAACATTCATTTTTGTAATTCTTTGTAGAACTAGATGTTTTTAGGGAATGGTGAATAATTTGGTTTGTCTACAGAGTCAAGAATAGGTCATTTCTTAGGAATCTGTGATTTCTTCAGTAATATCTCCTTTCTCAGAGGTAGAGTAAAACTTGTACATAATTTAGATGTTAATCTGAGAGATTTCCATGAGGTTCAGGTAAATTATAAATGGCATGGTCATATATATCCAGAAGAGGGAAGATGTGAATGTAAATCTTTCTAGTCAGTATTCTGTGTCAGTATTCTGTCCACCATGCTCTGCTGTCTCTCCATTAGGGAATACAGTGGAAAGCCTGATGGAACCCAGTCTTGAATGCTGACCTAAGGAGTTTGGATTTTCTTCAGGAATGTTTCCCCATGGGAATCTTTTGATAAATAGAATAAAATGGTCAGATCTGAGCATGTTGTGCTGGAGAAATTAGGAGGAAAGATAGAAAATGGGGAAGATTGGTTAGGAAGCTGTTGATATAGTTAAGGCAAGAAGTGATGAAGGCCATAATGGCGATGGTAGCAATAGAAGCTTGTTGCAATGTCTGCCCCTTCATTAACTGGATTTTTTTTCACATCATGGCATCGTCTCCATCAGTCCTGGAGTCAGGAAGACCTGAATTCAAATACAACTAATATTTACCAGTTGTATGATCATAGTCAAGTCACTTAACCTCACCCCCACAAAAAACATAAAAGAAAGAATGAAGGACAAACAACAATGACCCTTCATGAGCCTATTTAGGGTTTTCTAGCTAAGATATTAGCATTGTTTACCATTTTCTCATGGTTTACCATTTTCTTCTCTGGCTCATTTTTACAAATAAGGAAACTGAGGCAGAGTTAAATGATTTGCCCAGTATCTGGAGCTGGATTTGAACTCAGAAAAATGAATCTTGCTGATTCTAGGTCTGGCACTTTATCTACTACGCTGCCTAGCTACTCCAAATGGAAATGTAGTCTGGTAGATAGAACACGAGGCTTGACATCAAGAAAAACTGGGTTTAGATCCTATGCTCAGACATTACTAGTTTGGTGTGTCTCTGAGCAAGTAACAAAATCTCCCTTTGCCTCGATTTGCATGTTGTCTCCTCTGTTTAATCATGAGCTCCTCAAGAGTAGGGACTGAATTTTTGCCTTTTTTTTTTTTTTTTTTAATCCCTAGCATTTAGCACAGTGTCTAGTATGCAGTAGGTACTTAATAAATGGTTATTGACTGAAATCTATAAAATGAGCCTAGGACTCAACTGGCCTCCAAGCTCTAAACCTATGATTCTAGAGAATGGGACCCAAGGGACAGACACAGAATTTCTGGGAATAAAATGAGAACTTGATAGCTTTTCATCTGATTTCATATCTAGCATAAAAACTCCCAATTATTAGTGCTTTCAATTTTCTCAAATTCTTATGCATTAACTTCTCTGTGCATGGGCTATATTTTCTCCCCAGAAGAATAGAAATTCCTGGAAATCGGGAGCAGGTTTTCTTCATTTTATTTTATGATTGTATTCCTCATACCTAGAATAATTACTGGTACACAGAAGGTACTTTAATAAATTATCTATTGAATTTGTGGGGAAGAGGAAAATAAATTCCCAAAGAAAAGCAAAATGCTAATCAGATCCAAGGGGAAATCCTGATGTCCTTTTCACTATTGTTGGTTGCATCTCTACTTTCTTTCTCTGGGCCTCAGTTTGCTGATCTATAAATAAGGAGATGGAACTACACTGCATGAGCTTTGCAGTCCCCTCCCAGTTCTAACATTTGTTCTTGGCTTTGGAAATGAGCATTATGACCTTTAAGGTGTGGGCCAGTTTCCTAGCCCCAGTCTTGGAAAATCCTAGCTTTGACACTGATCCAAAGAATTCATTTCATAAAGAACAAAGCAGCCCTCATTTGTGAAGGTTAAGTTAGGGATGGATATTTGTTATTCCTTTGTTAAATTCTGAGATTTAAAAAAGCAAGTAGAGTTTTTGATATTGTTAAGAACCTGGCTGCTTTCTGAGAGACAGAATGTACACTAGGTAGAGAGGAGGCCTTCACATAAAAGACCAGAGTTCAAGTCCAGCCTTTCAGCTTGATGATATTGGGAGTCTGTGAAAATCACTTCCTCTCTCACTGAGCCCAGGAAACTCCCTAATTCTCTAAGATTTGGATCATTTGCTAAGATTTGTAGCAATGACAGCAGCCCCTCCCTGGTAATTCCCACAACTCTTTGAATTACAAGTCTGGTTCAAAAGAATTGGTTTCTATTGCAATCGTAGAAATCCAAAAGCAAAACTCAGTAGAAAAAGTTGTGGAATAAGTCGATTATCCATTTTAATAATAATAATAATAATATTAATAATAATAAAAGCTATATTTTTATATTTTTAGTGTTTGTAAAGTGCTTTACACACATTATCTCTTTTGAAGTTCACAACAACCCTGGAAAATAGATATCAAAACTATTATTATCTTTATTTTATAGAATAAGAAACAGTATTTCAGAGACTTAGGGAACTACATAGTATCTAAGGTGGGATTTACATCCAGGACTTCCTGACTTAACTCTAATTCTCTAAGACAAAGGTTATTGATCTAGCATCTCCCTTCCCAAGGAGCAAAAAGATGAATTTCATCAGGCCTGTGAATTTGTTTTCTTAATATTTTGGTAATTTAAATTCAATATTATTGGTTTTCTTTACAATTCTATGTATTTTGTTTTATGGATTTAAAAACACAATTGTGGAGGCAGCTAGATAGCACAGTAGAGAGACCACCAGCCCTGGAATCAGGAGGACTGAGTTCAATCAGGAGGGCTTAACACTTACTAGCTGTGTGACCCTGGACAAGTCACTTAACAAACAAACATCATTGTGTGAAGAGATGCATCAGCTTTACCAGACTTTTGCTGAAGGGGTCCAGGACACAAAGTAATGAACTATAATGACCTCACTCAAGCCACTGGCTTATGCTAAATATAAATTAAAAAAAAAAAACCTTCTCAGGAATGATCTATACCAGAAGGGTCAAGACCCACAACACTCCTAGAGCAGAGCCCAAGCAGAATTGTAATTATAATTGGAAAATATTTAATAAGATAAATAAAAATACAATAGAACATAGTTAATGTTAATATACAGTTTTCTGAGTCAACATCAGACTGTAGGGATGCCTACATCTGATCTGTCTGAAAAGAAATTTTTGAACATTCCTTGAAGCAAGTTTTCTAGACCTAAGCCTTCTGATATAATGACACAAGGGATTTTGCATAGTAGGACTTGTATGAACCTTATATAGGTGTGGGTCTGTAGGAGATATCCCAGAAAGTGGACCACTGAGCTCCTCTGGACAACTTCCAAGGACACATGGGGCTTGGCCCGTGATGCTTTAAGATGATAAAGGAATACACTTACTGGCTACTGAGCAGGGAAGGTCGCTGACTCAATGGACCTTTAAAAGGGAATCACCTGCCCTTGGCCTTTCTCCCTTTTCAAATGTCACATCAGGACTATTTGAACCTCTCCCATGAGAGGTAGGAGGAGGAAACGCCTTTTCTCCTTCATCTGGTCCCATCCAAGCCGCAGGGTGACTACTCCAAGATACAGTGAATGCTTGGCTAGGTAAGGGCAACCCAAGTCTTCTGGCCCTTGGCTGCCTTTTTCTCAGAATGTTTCCTTCCCTGAATATAGGTGACCAAACAGTGGATATGTCCAGGTTTGGAGACAACTTCATATGTTCTCGAGGTCTGTAAATCTTTTTCGCCAGAGCTGGCTGGTGAAAGGGGAGGAGGGGTTCTACATCTTACAGAATGGCCACCACTACAGGGAGGTCCTCAGCCTCTGGCCAGTCTTACCAAAAGACATGACCTAGTTGGAAGTGTTTGGACAGTGCTGAGCTGAGGTGATGTAACATCCCTGTTTTGTAGCTTTGCAAACTACATCATGTCTTTATGTTTTAAACAACTTTACAGGAGAGTATAAAATAATTCTATTTCTCCCGTGCCTTGTTTTTAACCTATTGTTCAGTGATGGAGTAATTTAGGCTGCAGTCCACCTGGGTCCAGGTACCATTTGCATCCTATAGTCCACAGGTTTAAAGATTCAGGAGACACCAGATGTTTCTATTCCTACATCCTCCTTCTGATCCTAGTTTGGATGGAAAGTACGCAGGGTGTAGGTGAGCCCGGGGAGAGAGAGGATACCTGGATCCAGTTTTCTCAGGCCTTGGAGGAAGGGTGATGATGGCTCTTAGTAGGGATGGTCCTGTAGTCTGAACTGAAGTTTCAAGAGTAGATAGGTATTGCTGATTGATTTGGTGTCAGAGAGGTCACGAAGAATTTCATTCTATTGTTTATCATCACAATTATTTTCCCTTTGCTCTGCCCTATTGACTCATGTGGAAGGAAGCCGCTGAGAGGCTAATGAGAGCAGTCAATCCTGAGTGTGACTACTACTCTTCTCTCTGACTTCATCCCTCATTTCAAAGCAGAATTTATACAACATCAAAGCATGTCAAAGAAAAATCTCATTCAAACATCCATGTGTTTCCAAAGAAAGAATCCATAGCCAATACAAAGTAGAGAGGTCATAGGCTGTTTCTCAATCTCTGGATATCTCCCTTTGTGCAATTAAGCACAGTATCTAGTACCTTGTGCAGGCTTTACACATAGTAGGTGTTTGTTTTGTTAAGCTTATTGTATTGAATTGAATTAAATGATTGCCTGGATTTCTCACTGTCCAGTGTTTGGCTAGTCCCTCAGCTTGGTTTGCCTTTCAGAGCTTGGACCAGCCATCATATGTGACTTACTGAAACGATTTTGGGTACGAGCTCTTGTTTTTGTGTTTAGGGGTTAGTCATGCAAGCAAGTTCCTTGGATAGTGATTGCTTTCATTCTGCAAGGACATCCTTTTTCCTTTAATCCCTCCCTCCCTCCCTCCCTCCCCCCGGACATCATCAGACAAGGATAAAGTTGCTGCAGTTCTTATATCAATCAGGGAGAATTGAGGAAGGATAACCGATTCCAGATGTCCATCAGCAAACACGTGCCTCTGTTCTCAAAGAGAATATTTGTTTGGTTTCTTATGCTAACAAACACTGCGATGGCTTGGGGTTCTCCGATGGGGCAGGAAGCCTGCAGATCACAAGTGATACCATGAGTTGAGGGGAAAAAGTGATAGAGGTGCTTGGGTGTGCTGCTCCTAGTTCCAGGTCAAAAATCCCATCACTCCTCTTTCATTTATTCCAAATACTG
Organism: Sminthopsis crassicaudata; assembly: GCF_048593235.1. Taxonomy (NCBI): domain Eukaryota; kingdom Metazoa; phylum Chordata; class Mammalia; order Dasyuromorphia; family Dasyuridae; genus Sminthopsis; species Sminthopsis crassicaudata. Next base: position 56,100,940 of record NC_133618.1, on the reverse strand, counting down.
TCTGTTCATTCAAGATCTCAGTCACTTGAGCTTCTTTTGTCAGGACCCACCTTCTGGGGGAGCTTGGTTAGGGTCTTTATATAACAGTGTATTAAATTAGATCATTTTCAGGTTGGAATGTATATCCGAAGTCACCAACCTTAATCCTAACCCAAAACATGTATCCTCTCTACTGGAAATAACTCTTATTTCTAGAGCACTTTAAAGCCTAAAGTGCCTTCCTCACAACAACCTTAGGAAGGGATATTGTCAATACTATTATCCCCATTTTTCAGAGCAGAAAGTTGAGGTTCATAAGTCAAGGAGGTCTTCTGTCTTCAACTCTAATGCTCTTTTAGCTTCTCCACATTCCCAACAGTTCCATAGATGGAACTTCTTCTGTCTTCAACTCTAATGCTCTTTTAGCTTCTCCACATTCCCAACAGTTCCATAGATGGAACTTCTTCTGTCTTCAACTCTAATGCTCTTTTAGCTTCTCCACATTCCCAACAGTTCCATAGATGGAACTTCTTCTGTCTTCAACTCTAATGCTCTTTTAGCTTCTCCACATTCCCAATAGTTCCATAGATGATAAGTTCACTATTGTAGAAGGTAAATCATTCTATTTTTAGACAACTCTAGTAGTTAGAATTTTCTTTTCTTTTTTTTTTTTTTCCCTTGAGGCAATTGGGCTTAAGTGACTTGCCCAGGGTCACATTCAGGAAGTGTTAAGTGTTAAGTGGATAAAGCTGGTGCTTTATCCACTGCACCACCTAGCTGCTCCTAGTAGTTAGAATTTTCTTAGGACCCATAGGATCAAAGTTCATATCTAGTCCAGCTCACTTCCCCACCTCATTCTAGGAATGTGGAAATTTTGAGCTAGGGAAGGTAAGTAACCTACAAAGTCACATTATAGGTGGCATTTGAACTCAGGTCTTTTGACTACAGATTCAGTACTCTTCTTTATTTTAAACAAATTCCTCTCTCCTTGAAACTTGTCCTTCTCTTAGTCCTAGCCCTGATTTTTGAAGCCATAACAAATAAATCTATCCTTCTCTATGGAGGGTGCCCTAATGGATCACTGACCTCCATCTCTCCTGACTTTTCCTTTTGTACATTTTTTGTCCCTTTTCTCATAATTCCCTACAAGGGATCCATTCAACATGATGGAACCATCTTTTACACCTCTTGACTTTACATGGGTACCAATGAAATCCTCAGACTATTAACCTTCACTCTCATGGCGTCACCAGCTTTTTCAGTCTGATATTTCTTTGGAGAAGCTCAGGAGTGGAGCAATAGTACAGGGCTGGGTTTGGAGACATGAAGACAGGATTCAGGTCCTGTTTCTGTCACATACTGGCTATGAAACTCTGGACCAGTCACATAAGCTCTTGGTGTCCCATGGAACTCTCTTATCCTTGGTGTGGTATGATCTTCAATGCTGCTTCTAGGACACAATTCACTTGTGGATGCTACAACCTATTTCTATCCATCATACATCTCTCTGCTGCCTTCTGCATGACCTTCAAATTAAATTTTTCTGCAATTGCAGTATTCCATGTTTTGCAGTCCCACCATATGTTTTAATGTCCCATGAAGGACAGAGAGTCATGGGATAGGAAGGAATATTTGGAGTATGTTCTTGATTCCACATGTGGAGAAGCTTTATTTTCCAGCTTTGTTGAGGAATGAACTGTTCTACATGAGTGGATTTTATTTTCTCATAGAATACTGAAAGTTTTGTTGCACTGAGTAATTAAACTTACTCCTTTAATTGAAAAAACTTCTTGAAAAATCAATCTTTATAAGTGGAAATTCTAGGAGCAGCTAGATGGCATAGTAAATAGAGTACCAGCCCTGAAGTCATGAGGACCTGAGTTCAAATCTGATCTCAAACACTTAACCTTTCCTGGCTGTGTGACCCTGGGCAAGTCACTTAACCCCAATTGCTCAGCAATATATATATATATATATATATATATATATATATATATATATATATATATATATGTAGAAATTCTAAAAAAACATCACACTCTTCCCTCCTTCCTTTTAGATGGGAGATAGATACTGAATATTGTGTAATCTCTTCTGAATGACTTAGGATCATCAAAATAAACAATCATTTTTATGATCATATCATCATAATTGTTCACTTTTTCATAGTGTTTTTAAGGTTCCCAAAGCATCTTTCCTTATTCTGTTGCTCCGATGGTTCCTTATCACTTCCAGGATCCAAAATCAATGTCTCTATTTGACTTTTAAAGTCCCTTCACAACACAATCTCTTCCCATCTTTGTAGTCTTCTTTCTTATACCTTACCTGCCTTCCTCTTACTTGGGGCCTCCACCTTCTTTTGGGATCCTTGTTGTTCTTCCTTGTCCTTCCTGGCACCCATTATTCTATTTCCTGACTCCAAGCATTTCCACTGTCTGTCTGTCCCTGATGCCAGGAACTCTCGCTCTCCTTCTCTCTAATGCTTGGCTTCCTTCAAGTCTCAGTGAGTTCTCCCTAATCTTAATGACTCCTTGGAGAGTACCTCCAATTTATCTTGTACATAGGGTGTTCCAAAAGGTCTTAAAGCACATTTTAACTTTAGTAGTTTGAAGTTGCACCCAGATTTTTTGGAGCGCACTGTAGATTTCACTGGTATGTAGTTGTTTTGATGTTTTCTTCCCAAATAGACTTTCTTTTGCTTTTCTTTGAATCAGAAATAATTAACCCAGTGTCTGCAGCAACAGCAAGATTATATGATGGTCAAATATGATGGACATGCCTCTTTTCAACAGCGAGGTGATTCAGGCCAGTTTTTATGGATTTGTGATGAAGAGAGCCATCTGCACTCAGAAAGAGGACTTGTGGGCCTAAGTGTGGACCACAACATAGTATTTTCACTTTTTTGTTGTAGTTTGTTTGGATTTTCTTTTCTTTCTCATTTTTTTCTTTTTGATCTGATTTTTCTTGTGCATCATAATTATGGACACATGTATAGAAGAATTGCACATATTTAACAAAAATTGGATTACTTGACATCTAGGGGAGGGGATGGAAGAGAAGGGAGGGAGGAAAAAATTTTGAACACAAGGTTTTGCAAGGGTGAATATTGAAAATTATCTACGCATAATTGTATAAATATGCATGCCTATATTCGATTTACATATATTTTTACCATATTTAACCTATATTGTATTACTTGCCATCTAAGGGAGGAGGAGAGAGGAAGGAGAGGGAAATTGGAACACAAGACTTTGTAAAGATCAATGTTGAAAGATTATCCTTGCATATGTTTTGAAAATAAAAAGCTTGAAGTAAAAAAAGAAAATTGTGCATATTTTTTGAAAATAAAAAACTTTAATAAAAAAAATTAATCCAGTGTCTGGCACACAGAAAGCACTTACTAAATGCTTGATGATTTGATTAAAAACCCTATGAGGAAAAGTATAATACAAAGTTTATTTTACATTTAAAATCACTTACAGAAAGGTAAAGAGTCCCACTGCTATGAAATGTCAGAGTGGGGACTCTGATACCAAGACAAAAGTTCTTGCTGCTACCCATGATGCTTTTCTACATTAACCTCCAGCAAAGCAGTAACCAAGAATTTTTACATCTGTGTTAATTAGGGCCAAATATCATTATCAATTGAGGGGTACAATGGTTACTAATTATCCTACCCTATTCACACACAAAGATCATCATAACGTTAATCTTGCTATTGTGGGCAATAACAAATGTTCCAGCTCTATATTCAAGAATTCTGAAATCTCTTTCTCTAGTTATAGTCTACTGGTTTTAAAAAAAAATCATTCTGACTTCTATTACAAAACCCTATTTTTCATCTGCTTTGTGACTGCCCATCTTTAGAGCTAGCAGTTCTTTCAAGGCCACTCCATCTGCACTTACTACTCTCTTCTCTTTTCCCCATCTAGATTCCATAGTGATTCAATCCAATTCTACACTGAACTTCTTTCTTCAATCTCTTATCTTAATCTGATTATTCCCAGTCGAATTTCAGTGCTGCATCCTTCTCACTAGTTCCCATCTTCACTTCTATCACATGCTCTTGAATGAAAATAAAGAAAATCACATAACTGTTCTGAATGGCTCCACTATAATTATATGTTATACAACTGGGCCCTCACTTCTCCTAGGAAATCTTACTATATTACCTTTATCAACTCACTATTTCATTCTCCACAGTGGCTCTTCCAAGTCTTTTCATTCTTTCTCAAACCCCCCCATTGTTCTCTTTAACCCCTTGTCTCAAAATCTGCAAAAACTGAGAGACAGAGACAGAGCGAGGGAAAGAGACAAAGAGAGACAGAGACAGAGAGAAAGAGAAAGACAGAGGGAAAGAGAAAGAAAGACAGAGAGAGAGAAAAATCAACAGAGAAAGAGAAAGACAGAAAGAGAAAGAAAGACACAGAAAGAGAAAGATAGAAAGAAAAACAGAGATAAAGGGAAAGAAAAAGACAGAAAGAGAAAGAAAGACAGAGAGAAAGAAAAAGAAAGAGAGAGAAAGAGAAAGAAGAAAGACAGAGAGACAGAGAGGGAGAAAAAGAAAAACAGAAAGAAAGAGAAAAAGAAAGACTGAAAAAGAGAGAAAGACAAAGAGAAAAAGGCACAGAGAGAAAGAGAGAGAGAGAGAGAGAGAGAGAGAGAGAGAGAGAGAGAGAGAGAGAGAGAGAGAGGGAGAGGAGGAGGAAAGAAAAAGAGAAAAAGAGAGAGAAGGAAAGAGAGAGAAAGAAGGAGTAGAGAGAGAGAAGTAGAGAGAGAGAGAGAGATATAGAGAGATTGAAATAATTTGTCATGTGTTCTCTCTTTTTCTAAAATGATTTTCCTAAAGTGCTGGTCTGATCATGTCAGCCAACATGTCAGTCAACTCAATAAACTATATTAGCTCCCTCTTGCCTGGAGGAGCAAGCATGGAGTGTTCTATTTGTCATTCAGAACTCTTTAATAACCTACATTACTCCTGCCTTTCCATTCTTCTTACCCTTTGCTTTCCAACATGTCCTTGTTGATCTAGTGATAGATATTGGCCTCCTGGCTGTTCTGTGAACAAGACACTTCATCTTTCAGCTTTGGGCATTTTCTCTGGCCGTCTCTCTCACCCAGAATGCTCTTTCTCCTCTGCTTTGACTACTAATCTCCCTGGCTCCCTTTAACATCCAACTAAAATGCCATCTTTTGCTGTAAGCCTTCCCCCATACCTTAATTTTAATCCCTTCCCTCTGTTAATTATCTCCTATTTATCTTGTACACTGAAATAGTTTGCCAGTTCCTTCTCCAATCCATTTTTTTTTTAAACAGATGAGGAACAGAGGTAAGCAAGGACACACAGTCAGTAAGCGTCTGCGTTAAACTTGAACTCAGGAAAATGAATCTTCCTGACTTCAACCCTGGCACTCTCTCACCTAGTTGCCCTGGCCAAATAGACAGACAAGAGCAATTTGTTCCAGAAGCCATGAAGGCAACTGAAGCAGGTTCTATGGAGCATTTCAGAATGTTGTCAGACCTACTTGCATTTTTGTTTTTCTTCCCAGGTTATTTTTACCTTCTAAATCCAAGAAATTTGGTTCTGCACACATATATTGTACCTAGGATATACTATAACATATTTAAATGTATGGGACTGCCTGCCATCTAGGGGAGGAGGTGGAGGGAAGGAGGGGAAAATTCAGAACAGAAGTGAATGCAAGGGACAATGTTGTAAAAAATTACCCAGGCATATGTTCTGTCAATAAAAAGCTATAATTTTTTTAAAAAAGAATGTTGTCAGACATTGAAGCCGTCGTAATCATCCACTATACCTGGCTGTCCTGACTTTTTTCTTGCCACTAAATTTCTACGACTCAGGAAGAGAGACTGGGTTCAATAACTTTGCATTACTTAAATCTTATTCATAGGAAAATCATCACTCCATGATGTATGTCACTGGACCTCTTAAAAAATGGACAAAAACCAATAATTTTCATTAATTATTCTCGTTAAGTAGTTGATAAGATCTGCATCTGCCTTGTACAGTGCCCTCGATGCCTTTTAAATTAGACGCTCTCTCCAAGTTGGGAATCTTCTTGTCCCACCTTAGTAAGAGGTCTAGTCTTTAGGACAATATTTAGAACTAGATAATGGACCAGACTGGAGGGAACCGTGAAGGTGGAGGAAGATCTGGATTCAAATACTTCTTTGGGCATTATCTATGTGGTCCTAAGATCAGAGACTTGAACCCAGAAGGGGCTTCTATATTAACAATGAGAAAATTGAAACCCCAAATGGGGAAGTAATGTACCCATGAGAACAAAAACCTGCATCTGTCCTTTCTACTCACAGGGTCACTGGTTGTATAGAACTAACACTTCTGCTGTGAAGGCTTGAGGAGCCCTTTTCAAGGCTGCTCATCCACCTTTGGTGTCTACCTGTCCCTCTACTCTCCAAGAAGCTGTTGCATGTGCAGTAGCCACATCCCACTAAACCATTTGGGAAGAAGGCTAAATCAAACCCATTGGTGATTTAGGGGGTGTCTACCCCAAGCAGGAGAAGACTTCCCCAGCAGAATGGGGAATCCAAATGAATTGATTTAAAAGAGGCAAAGGTCATCAGTCTCTTTCTTTCCTTCAATGGCAAGACTGGTCATCCATGGCACCATCATTTGTTCTGACTTTTGTCCTGTTTCTGAACTTCAATGACCTAGGAAGAGAGAGTATTGTGCAACTCTGTTTTTTTTTTTTCCAGTCCAATTCACACATCACCCCATGACTTCATAGAACCTATTGGAAAAAAAAGGAAAAACAACAACAGTTCTTCAATATCTCTTTCCAGGATTATTGACATAAACCATAAATGATTCCCTTTCCTCAAGTGTCTCTCCTCTCTAGTCCATCCTCCGCACAGCTGCTAATCACACAGCTCTTGGATCATGTTACCCTCTCACCCTCTCAAAAAGTTCTCAATAGTTCCCTCTTTAAAAATACAAGCTCTTCTATTGAGCCATTAAAAGTTTCTTCATAATCTGATTCCAATTTATTTTTCCTGTCTGATTGCACATTTTACCTTTGTACCTCCCGTGTTCCAGACAAAATGGTGTTCTTGCTGTTCCTCCTATACTACATTTCCTCTCTGCCTTTGGCTTTTGCTTTGGTTTTCCCCCCATGCCCATAATGCTCCCTCTCTTCTCACCTCTGCCTTTGGCTGCCTTCAAAACTCAGCCCAAAAGAGGCCCTTCCTGATCCTCTTCCCCCAAGCCCAGGTGCTGTAACCCTCACATACTCTATGCCAGGAAATTACATTTTGCTTAGAATTATGGGATCATAGATCTAAGCTAGAATATGATATTTGTTTTGTATCTGGTTATATGTGTACTAAGGTGTTTTCCTTCCTGTACCTTCCCCCCGCCCCCCTGCTGGAGTTAAGTGACTTGCCCAGGGTCACACAGCTAGGAAGTGTTAAGTGTCTGAGACCAGATTTGAACTCAGGTCCTTCTGAATTCAAGGCTGGTACTCTATCCACTGTGCCACCTGGCTGCCCCATTTTCCTTCCTCTAAATAACTCAAGGCAAGAACTTTTCATTTTTGTTTCAGTAGTCTCATTACCTAGCACATAGTAGGTCCTTCATAAATACTTGTCAAAAACAGAATGGTTTCAGAAAAATCTGGAAAGATTTACAACAATTGATGCAAAATAAAGTGAGCAGGACTAGAATATTATACATAATAACAATATTATATGATGAAGAACTGTGTATGACTTAGGTATTATAAGCAATTCAATGATCCCAGACAATCCCAGGGACTCGTGAAACATACTATTCATCTGAAAGAACTGATATTGTCTAAATACAGACTGAAGCATGCTTTTTTCTTTCTTCCTTCCTTTCTTCCTTCCTTTCTTTCCTTTCTTTCCTTTCTTCCTTTCTTCCATTCTTCTATTTTTCCTTTCTCTCTCTTTCTTCCTTCCTTTATTTCTCTTTTCCTTCCTTTCTTCCTTTCTTCCTTCCTTGCTTCTCTTTCTTTCTTTTTTTCTTTCTTCCTCTCTGCTTCCCTCTTTCTTTCTTTCAAATCTTCTTGTACAAAATGACTAATATGGAAATATTTTACATGATTGAACATATATAACCAATATCAAATTACTTCTTATCTTGGGGTGTGGAGATAAAGGATGGAAGGCTAGAATTTGGAACTCAAAACTTTTAAACATGTTTAAACATGTAATTAGGGAACGGACAGCAAAATAATACTTGTCCAATGAAGGAATGAAAAGAAATATAGTCTGAAGACCTTTGTAGTCCATGAGTTAACAATTTTTTTCTTTGATTGAATCTATAAGTCAACCCTTTGGTTCATCCCATTTCTTTCTCAGTCTCCTGACAACATTCAAGAACTGAACTTATAGATGAAGGCAGGTGAAGAAGAAGGGGGTCATCATCCAGTATCTTTAAGGTTCTGGAGTCTACATGACCCATCCTTCTGACAGATTTTAGTAGCCATGTCAGCAGCCTAAATCCTCAAACTTGGCCCCACTGAATGCTTGCTTCCCACCACACTCCCTCCATTGGTGTCTTCTTTTTAAACCTGATTGACATTTCTATTTAAGCAAAAAAAAAAAAGTTCTGTACCTCAAAAAAAGCCTAGAGGCATGCATCCTTCCCACTGCTTACTCAGCTTTTGCACTGAAAGCGCCACTTTTGGAATTCTATTCTACGTGTCCACTTGAATAAGTGCCTTCCACTGGGCTCTGGTTTGGTTCACATTCTCCCTGATCCTATTTTAGCTCACTTTGCTCTGACAGCCGCTTTACCTGCCATGTGTAAGTGATTTCAATCCCACAGGCTGCCCCTCACCTCTCATTAACAGGAAGCCAAAGGGAATGGCCGCAGGAAAGATATTGGAAGGAACAGGAACCAGAAAAGGCAAAATTATGTGAGGTTGAACTTGACAGACTTGGCAGAGATGAAGCCACCAAAAATATAGGCTTTGTCTCGATCGTTTTTTAATTCCATCTTCATTCCCTACCTTGGTTAAAAAAGAATGTACTTAATTTAATGCTACAGACATTGGCCAAAACCAATTGGAGAGGACCGAGGGCGGGTTGAGTAACGGTCGATGCCTTCAGATTCCCTGATAGGACCTTCATTGTAACTCTGAGACTTGGTGACGAAGCTCTGGCTCTTAACAGGTTTTCCTTTTTGAACCTGCAGCCCACTGCTGCCCTTCTGCAAATATGTAACCAACCCCTCTGCTGGACCAGAACTTGCTGGCTTCTCTCTGCGTATTTTTACCTTCTAGTGCCTTTTAGCTTAGAATAAAATGGTATAAAAGAAATATCTTTTAAAACTTTTGGTAAACATGGAAATAGAACCTGGTAGGAGGATTTTTGACCCATGGGCAAAAACATCAAGTGGAAAAAATATCTTTCACTCTAGGTTAAATGAAAGCAGCAGGCTTAGGTAGATTTTCAGGAACCCACATGACCTGAAATGGTCCCACTTCTCTCCAAATGTCTTCTACTATCTTCCTTATATGTATCATAGTTGTATGAAGAGAGTGAACTAGATATACCCAAGTGTGCATTGAACTCTTGGAGAAATCTAGGGAAGTCTATAGAGAGAGCAGACAAGATGGTTAACAAAAGGCTCCCAAGAGATGAGCATGTTGATACTCAGAGACTGCCTGATGGCAAGAGAAATAAATGAGACAAGGGAAGCAATTTCAAAAAGAGAGCAGAGAGAATAACAAGTTAATATCCCCAAAGTACTTCAGCAAGTACTTTGTTACCCAAGGCAAACATTGTTATTGGCCCTTCTTCAGGGGATGTATTGCTTTATGAAAAGAAAGGAAGAAACAATGGCAATTTTTTCCCCAGGATGGGCAGACATCTTAGACCTATATTCCATGTGACCGTATAGTGAGCATTAGAGAAAAAAATGGAGGTAAAAGAGCAGACAGAAGGGCCTTTGGGCTGGCCATCTAAAAGCCCCAATAGCTAATGTGTCAGTCGTGGTTAATTTTATCAGCAATTCTATACGGGTATTTAGGAAATAGTAGGAAACAGACTGGGATCTCTAGGACTAAAATAGGCACAGAGGCCTACAGTGAGAATTAATAGAGTGAAATGGAAAGACCAGTTGAGTATGTACTAGAATTAGGAAAATAAGTGTAGGATTTTCTTTTTACATGTGGGGCCTTCTGAAAAGCTATCCCAAGTTCAAAATATCATATTCTTTGTATTCTTTTGATGTACATCAAAGTATGGAGTATTTATCCAGTCAAAACCATAGCTCAAGAGTCCCCACTGGTGTGTTTGCTTTTACTAGTCAAAGAGTATACTTAATTCAAAGCAAGGGCATTTCCTGAATAGCATATAGTATAAAAGTAGCAATGAATTTCTTCTCCATTAATTTGGGGGACATTCTCCCACAAATAACCATATCATCCTTTGGAAGAATGAACACACATATGGAACACATGTGACCACTGAGCATCTTTGAAGAGCACATGTATAGAGAACATATATGGTCAAAGAATATATGCTAAGGCATACACCAGGGATGTCATGTGGCCAGGGAATGCATGTGGATGGCTCAAATAGGGAACATGTGCAGGGAATTTGTGCTAAAAGTAAAACCTATCTCAGATGTAGCAGGGCAGCTGAAGTACTTTGGGGGTATTAACTTGTTATTCTCTCTGCTCTCTTTTTGAAATTGCTTCCCTTAAAAAAAATTGCTTTCCTTGTTTCATATTTATTTCTCTTGTCATCAGGCAGTCTCTGAGTATCAAGATGCTCATCTCTTGGGAACCTTTTGTTAACCACCTTGTCTGCTCTCTCTATTCTCCAATAGTTTTCTCCAAGAGTTCAAATCCCACCTTCTGCTTGACTTTCTTGGTTGCCTCCACTTCTAATTCCTTTTCTCTGAAATCACTTTCCATTGACTTATATGAATGGAGCTGCTTGCAAGCTGCCTCTCCCATCTGAGTGTGAATTGTTGGAGGACACAGACCAGGCTTTTGCTCTTATTTCAAACCCCAGCATTTAGCACAGTGCCTAGTAAGCTAATTGTTGACTAAAAGAAAATTTCTTCCTGATAAGGGCTGGCTAACATTGCTTTTTTTTTTTTTTTTAATCCAGAGCTTTTGTAACTTTTATGAGCCACCAAACCCAGCTAAAGGCTTTGGAGAAAGGCGGGTAGAAAGCTCCTAAGTTTATTCTTTGAACTTTCTATGTCTGAAGCTGAAACATAGAGCGTTGTACCAAATAACTATCTGACTTAGGGTCAGAAATTCCCAAACTCCTCACCAGCTTAACTTGCAAATGAATTTGAGTCCAAAAAAAAAAAAAAAAAAAAAAAAATTAAACAAAGTAGGCTTTGGCTCACTTGGTTTTGTTTTTATTATGCATATCTATTAGAAGCAAACCTTCCTAAATCTGATACTGTATTTTGACCAGGGGAAGAGAACAAAAAGCTTCCTTATTTTCCTATAGAAGTAATGATCAGATTCAACTCCTTATATGAATTGTACCAGCTGGATTTATTATGTATTCCTCATCCCTAGAGAAGAGAATTTGACTGACATATAAGAGAGTTATATCCTTAGGAGAAAGAAAACTCCCAAAATTGATAAGTACTATAGGGGGTAGTGAGGTGACATAGTAGGTAAAGTAGATACAGGCTGAGGTCAGGAATATCTAAATTCAAGTCCATCTCCAGACACTAACTGTGTGACTTCTGTCTACCTCAGTTTCTTCATCTATAAAATGGGGATAATTGTAAGGGCCCTTTAAATGGGCTGCGCCACAGTGCATCATTGAGGCCCGGAAGTAATTTCTGTGGATATTAGGACTGCCTTGTAGGTGGGATCCTGTCCATTTTGAGATAGCTTCGTAATGGGTGACTCTCTCGCTGATTGGCTGTGTGTGTGACCTCACAGGCCCTATGTAAGCCCACTGCAGGCAGCAATCGCTCTCTTTAACCTGGCGTTCTTCACCCTGGCTTCCTAGCCTGGGTGGCCAAGCCAAGATGGATAGAGAAAAGAGATAAGGAGTTTGGTAGTGAACACGTGGGTCTTCTGACCAGGTGTTCACTCAGGAACCAACAAGTCAGGGCATCAGTCAGGGCATTATGTGAGTAGGTATAATAAAGGCTTTTAAGATTACACGTGGTTGTTCTTGAGTGTGCTACCGGTTATTAAGCTATAGATTCAAGAGATTGTGGCCAGAGACCTTAGAAGGCCTCAGAGGAGGCGAGCCGGGTAGAGTTCACACTGCAAAGGACAGTGGTCAAAGGTACTCTGGTGGGTCTAGGACAGACTAGTAATAGTAACTGCCAGGAGAGCACGTTACAGATAATAATAGCATCTATCTCTCAGGGTTGTTCTAATACCAAATGAGATAGTATTTGTAAAGTGCTTAGTCCGTGCCTGGCACATAGTAGGTGCTATATAAATGTTAGCTAGCATCTTCATTAGAGTAATCATAATATTAGTATTATTATAGAGAGCTCCTCCAACAATCTGTCAGCAGAATTAATCATATGGATAAATATGGCTCAGGGATTTTTTTTTAATATTGTAGAATTTTCTGATAGGTTAACACAATATAACGTATAAAAAGAAACAAAAAAGGAGGAAGGATGACTCTATACAGCTAGAACTTGAACTTGATGGTCTTGGTTTAAATTCTCCTCCTGTTACTGCCTGATGATTTTGGAAAAGTAATTTCATCCCTCTGAGCCTCGGTTTTCTTATCTGTAAAATGAAGAGCAGGATTAGATGATCCTAAGGTCCCTCCCAACATGGACGTTTATGACTCTGAAAATGGAAAGAATAGGTACAAGCCAACTTAGACGGCATCACCTGGATAAAAAGTGAGAGCTTGCAGTGCCACCTACTGGCTGAAGGAGTTTGATAGAGCCCACCTGTGCAAGCCTCCTTTCCACTCAGGATTTCTCCAACACCATCACTTCTTTCAGTCGTCCTGCATTTATCAAACAGCTTTTTTAGACAAGGTAAAAGAAGTCATTCTCTGCCTCATTTCTTACCTAGCCTTGCTCATTGATTGGGTTTTGCCTCAGTCAAATGAGATCTGAGAGAGATCTTAGCTTAAAAAGGCTGAGGAGATGATCACAGCCCCCAGGGCCAAGTCCAGTCGTCCTGATCAGTATCTGGCCACTGGACCCAGATGGCTCTGGAGGGGAAAGTGAGGCAAGTGACCTTGTCCCTCCCTTAAATCCAATTCACCTGCATGTCATGGCGCCATCTCCCTGATGCCTTGGTCCTCTAAGAATAAGTACAAATTTCAATAGACTTAGTATGGAAAGTCATTCTCATCCAGAGAAACAACTATTGGAGACTGAATGTGAATCAAAGAATAGTATTTTCACCTTTTTTATGTTGTTATTTACTCATTTTTTTCTCTTTTTTTCCCTTTTGATCTGATTTTTCTTTCACAGAATGACAAATATGGAAATGTATTTAGAAGAATTGTAACCTTATTTTTATTTAACCTTATTTAATCTTTTTTTTAACCGTATTTAACCTTTAAAAAAGCACAAACAACAACTATTACTTGTCCAGTTATTATGGAGAGACATAAAAGAAGTTTAAAAATGACTTCATCTTCTGAAAATGCCCCTCTGATACCTCTTCACACTGGACAGACACTCACTCCACCCCTGAACTTCACACATTGGAAGTACCTTGCCTGCCCTCTGATTGGTTGGTCCATTCCAGAACCACCATTTTAAGGAAGGTTCTAAGGCCATCCATGTCTTCATTTATCCCCTCCCTCTAGTACCTTCAACTCTACCTATCTCTATCCACCTTCCTTTTTTATATATTAGAATGTAGGGAGGAGAGAGACTTTCTTTCCATATTAATGTGTATTCTCAGATCTAAGCCCAGTGGCTAATACATAGCAAGTGCTTAATAAATACTTGTTGACCTGATGTGACCCTAAAAACTAAAGCATCCCCTGACAGAACAGTATTGCTCTAAGAGACCTCAGAGGTTCCAATCTTGATTCTGCCACTGAATATCTGTGTAACTTTGACTAAAGCAGTTGGTTTTATGGGCTTTTGTTTCCTCATCTGTAAAGTGAAATGGTTAGAGCAAATGACCCTTAATTTCTTTTCCTATTCTAAATGCTATTCTGCTTTCTGTCACCCAGTCAAGCACCACAGAGTTAGTACTAGGACATTTGAAGCCAACTAATCCAAACCCCTCAATTTAAAAAAAAATCCTTAGGTGATAGAGATTAAATGAATTGCCTAGGATCACATAGCCAGTGTCTGAGGTCAAATTTGAACTCAGATCCTCTTGACTCCAGGGCTGATGCTCTTTCCATTATATCACTTAGTTACCTCAAACCTCCCATTTTTACAAATGAGGAAACTGAGGCAGACTCCAACGTCACACACTAGGGAAGTATTAATTAATTAATTCAAATTAATTAATTTGAATTCAGTTTTTCTTTTCTCTAAGTCTAATGCTCCAACCACTGGACACACTGCCTCTTCTATACTGATGTATCACTTTCTAAGTGAGACACCCTGAAGGAGGGTGTCTGAACTGAAGTTACACAGCTAGTAAGGGAAGACCTGGGACTTTAGCTCAAGTTTTCCGACTTTTATGCTTTCCTTAATACCATATTTATTTCAAAAGATAATAGAAAGCACTTCCAAAGTAATTTTTATTAAAGTTATGTTTTCCTAACATTAAACTAGTAGGGAAAAATCAATGGTAATTTGGATCTTTCCAAACAATAAATAACCAATCATCCTGGGCAAATGAGATGCCACTTGAGCATCCCCAAAGGAAAAGAACCACTTGGTGACAATTGTGCAAAGAACTGAGTTCTAAGGTGATCATAACTATCCTGGGATATTTAAGGGCCAATTCTGGAAAAATTATAAAGTAAAAGGGCTAGCCTTTATATGCACTGTAAGGTTTGCAAAGTATGGTATATATTATTTCATTTGACTCTCATAACAATCCTAGAAGGCAGGTGCTATTATCTCCATTTTATAGGTGGGGAAACTGAAGCTTAAAGAGGTTAAAAGTCACTTATCCAGAGACAAAAAGCAATTAAGTATCAGGAGAAGTGGGGTAGATTTTAACTTAGATTTTTCTGTTTCCATGTCTAACACTCTATGTCTTGCACAATTAACTGAATTAACAGAATTAGTGGAATTAGCCTCTGGTACCTCCAGTTTCCACCCTTTTCTCCCATCAGGATCTTTTCTTCCCCACCCCTCCTAATGTCCATCTACCATTGTGACTGGTGTACCGGAATCTGCTCGAGAACTGACTCAAGAACTGATTGTTTACAATTCCAGAGACAGTTCCAACCCAAGATAATTCCAAAGGATTGATGATGAAAATTTCTATTTCAATAGAGAGAACTGATAAACTCTGAGCATAGGCTGAGGCATATTTTTCTTGCTTTTGGAGGCAATATGGCTAATGTAGAAATGTTTTACATAATGGAACAAAAATTTTCAAAGAAGTGATTGGGGAGGATCCTGGAAAGATAATGGAATAGGTGAGAAAATTCCAAGCTCTCTAGATTTCCACTATAAACAAAAGAAAATTATGTCTCATAGTGAATATCAACAAGAGGAAAAACAAATAAGATTCAGAACAGAACAGGGGTTCTCCTGGAACCACCTGAGAAAGACTCAAGCTTAACTGGAGTGAAGTGTAAATACCTCCAGGCTAGCTTCTCAGAAACTGCAAATGGGTAGTCCTGGAGCTAGCTGGATTTGGAAGGAACCCCCAGCCTCAACCACAGGAACTTTCAGTTCTCTGACAGCTTGGGGAGTCAAGAGTCTGAGTCAGGGAAGATTGAGGGAACTTCTGCTGATTAAGAATGCCAGGCCCAGCTGTGCTGAGACATGACACTGGGTGAGAAGGAACCAGCTCACTAAGTAGGTGCAGAAGCAGTGGGGCAGATATGCTCCTGGCTTTGAGCACTTTCAGGAAATGGGGTGTTTTGGTTTGGGGTCCTAGATTGGAGGGAAGAGCTGAAGTAAAGCCAGAGGCACCACCTCCCTTAATCCCAGGACTAGAAGTAGTTACATCAATAAGTCTTCTATTAAAAAAAAAAAAAATTTAAAAGGTCAGGCAAAGAAGAAAAAAAACCCAAGAAAGTCCAACCAACTAGAAATAGAGATCCAGAATCTTAAAAAAGACTCTTTGAAATGATTGAAATGATTCTTTGAAAATCAGAATTGGCAAGGGGAAGCCAATGAAGCTATAAGAGATTAAGAAATAACAAAACAAAATATAAATAATGGAAAAAATAGGAGAATGTGGAACATCTTGCAAGAAAAACAGTGGCTCTGGAGAACAAATCAAGAAGAGAAAACATAATATAATTGGACTACCTGAAAGTTGTGATCGGAAAAAGAACCTTGACACTATAATATAAAAAAATAATCAAAGAAAATGGTCTTAAAGTGATAGAACCAGAAAGGAAAGAAGAATTTTAAAAATCCACCAATCACCATCTCAAAAAGATCCTACAAGGAAACCATATAGGAACATTATTGCCAAATTTCAAAGCCCCCGAATCAAAGAGAAAATTTTACAAGAAATGAAGCGACAACAATAACAATTCAAATATGTCAGAGTTACAATTAAAAATTTCCAAATCTTATCAGAAGCTACAATAAAAGACCACAGATCCTGGAATACCATGTATTGACAAAAAAAAAAAAAAAAAAAAAAAAAAAAAAAAAAAACTAAGCTTGGGTTTGAAAATATTATATCCAGCAAAATTAAGTATAATATTGAATGAAAAAAAGTAGTCATTTGTCTCAAACAAACCTGAACTCAATAGAAAATCTAACATAAAAGAGCTATCATCAAAGAATAATTTCAAGGGACTCAATAAGGACAAACTCTATTTTATACATGAAAATATAAACCACATTCCAGAGATTGACATTAGTAATTGGGTAGTCCAAAAAGAAAAACGGATCAGAGCTGATTATGATCTGACTATTAAAAAAAAAAAACAACAACTAGAAAAAGGTAAAAATAGTAATTATACTACAGATATTAGGTACAGAGGAAGAACTTAAACAGAGGAATTAGATGGGGGAGAAGGACTGAAAAGGCTCTGAAAATGTATGTACATCAGTAATTGATTTAAATAAAGAATACCATAACACACATATGTATGTGTGTATATATGTCTATATGTGTGTACATATATGTATGTGTGTGCTTGTGTGTATCTGTATATATACATGTGTTACATATGTGTATATATAACATTTATATGTATACACACACAAGAAGAATATAGCACTGTCCAAAATCTATTAAAAAATGGGGGGGAGGGAAATAGAGAAAGTGGGGTATAGAAGGATGTGTAGATTTATAGCAATGGGACAAGGTATATAGATTAATAGACAAAGGTGGGATATAGAAAGGTGTATAGCTTTACACAGTGGGACAAAGTGTGTAGATTAATGGGAAAGGCACAAAGAGGAAGGGAAAGAGTAGCATAGCATAAGGTGAGGTACAGAAGGGTGTTTAGGTTACCAGGACTAGAATAAGGTGTGTAGATTAATGGGAATGGAATAAAGAGAGAGAGAAAGGTTGAGGGAAGAAGATAAGGGAGGGATCAATGGGGAGCAAGGTTAGTTAAGTTATAGAACTAAAGTAAAAGAGTTAGTAAGGATAGGAAATAAGAGATATATACAACAAAATTACAAGAAAAAATTACTAAAAATTTATCAGGGGAAAAAGTAGGGTTAGTAATCATTGATTTCAGACAAAATCAAACTTCAAGATTCAATCAAGAGAGAAATCTATATTATGTGTCAGCCATACTAAACTGTTTTAGAGGCATGTTTATGTATGTGTATATGTGTATGTGCATATATGTAGGTGTATGTATGTATACTGATATAATATTGCATGGGGGTGTAAGTATGTGTGTGTATACATAAATAAATACACTGAGGGAGGAGGCAGGGATGAAAGGAGAAAAAAGAATAAAGTAAGTGCACAGCAGAGAGCAAAAGAAACTTACAAGAAAGCAAAGATGAATAGTAATGAATATAGTATCTTCTATTATTATATACGATTTCTTAAAATGAAAGTTATTGTTACATATTTTCAATTGTCCCTGATGTTCTGCTGGGCATATGATGATGGTTTTCTTTTCCTTTTCCTGTTTTTGTTTCTCTTTCTCTTATTTTCCTCCCTTATTTTGTATTTAAGTTTTAAATAAATGATTTTTTAAAAGATCTAATTGCTAAATTTTCAGTGTCAGCATTTACATATTGGAAATCACCAAATATGACAAATTTGGGCTTAATTTGTTCTGTTGAATGCAGAGTTAAGAAAGTGTTGGAGGAAGTGCTATTAATGCAAATTAACCTTAAAATGCCGTATGTACATTTTCTAGATTGTGAAACATTTACCAATATGTGCCATTACTCAATACCTTCATGCTGGTCTTTCCCCTGTCATCCATCCGTAATTAATGAGTAATGATTAAAAATAACTAATAGTTATTTTAATAGTTATATAACCCTTTTAAGAATTTGAACTTTTAATAGATATCAAAATCTAGAATGGCTTTAGATGAAACACATAGTTATTGTTATTATTATTTTATCAGTATGATTTTCTTGAGCATTGAGGTTGTCTCCACCTCTGAAATTATGGCTCTTGGAATTGTTCTAGACCTAACCTGAATCCAAAGGGTCCCTGTAAAGCCCACACTTGTTACTAAGACCACCAATAAGATCTGAGAACTGTTGCCTGAGCTTGTTGCCCAGGGCTTTTGGGGTTCTTAGCATAAAGAGCATGGCCTGGCAGCTGTTTTGTTGCTGGCCACGTGAATGGTTTCTTCCTGGCTGTCTCTGTACAACAGCAAAGAGCCAAGGAGAAAAATGGGGAAAGGCAGATGATTTTAAAAGTGGTACATCACTACACTTCTCCAATCAAGTTAAGACACACCTGGTACATCTTTAGATTTCTCCAATCAAGTTGAAGAAGACTAAGCAAACGTGAAACAAAATCCAAAGCAGCAAATGATACTGAAACTGGAGAGCAGGTATTCATGAGACATGCCATCGTACCACGATGACATCAACCCAAATTCACATAGATCATAACTGAAACACACACACACACACATACACACATGGTTTCTATAGCAACTTAGAGTTTTCAAAGCACCTTCTTCACAACAATCCTTTGAGATTGGCTAAGCAGGTGTGGTTATACCCACTTTTTGTTCACTTGTTTTTCAGCCATGTCCAACTCTTCATGAGCTCATTTGGGGTTTTCTTGGCAAAGATATTGGGGTAATTTGCCATTTCCTTCTCCAACCCATTTTCCCAATGAAGAAATTGAGGAAATTCCAAAGAGAGTTGAAATGACTCATCCAAGATTCCTATAACTAGCTGGAAGCAGAGCCAAAGGTTGAACTCATGTCTTCCTGTTCCCCATCTATCTTTTCCTTATCATCCTGAAGGGAGAGTAACTTACACTTCCATTAAATCACATAACCAACTCCATATGACCTCCCTTCACACACCCTATATCCTAGTTAAGCTGGACTACTCTACTTTGTATCTCTCCATACCTTTGTATAGTCCGTCTTCTAGGTCCCAGATGCACTTTCGCTTCACCCTCTCTTCTTAAAATCCTTGGTTTTTCCCAAGACTCATTTCAGATGCTACCTTCTACACCACCCTTTTTGGACATGCTCCCTCTACTCCCAATTATTAGTGCTCTCTCAGTCCTCAAACATGTTGTATGCATATATTTTAACATGTATAACATATATTGGATTACTTGCCATCTAGGGGAGGAGTGGGAGGAAGGAGGGGAAATTTTAGAATACAAGACTAAGCAAGGATTAATGTTGAAAAATTATCCATGCATATGTTTTGAAAATAAAAAGCTTTAATAATAAAAAAAATAGTTGCATATTGAATTGCCTCTGTTATATTCCCTCCCCTCACCCAGAATGTAATCCCACTGAGGCAGGAATTGCTTCCTTTTCCTTGTATCCACATATAATAGCAGTGTTTTGTTCACTGAAGATGTTTAATAATATTATTTGCTAGCTTGAAAATTTCCTTTCTCTCTGTGTGTCTCTCTTCTCTGTCTCTGTCTATGTCTCTTTGTCTCTCTCTCTGCCTCTGTATCTCTGTCTCTATCTTTCTATCAGTCTCTGTTTCTCTCTGTGTGTCTCTCTTCTCTGTCTCTGTCTGTGTCTCTTTGTCTCTCTCTCTGCCTCTGTATCTCTGTCTCTATCTTTCTATCAGTCTCTGTTTCTCTCTGTCTCTGTCTCTGTCTCTCTGTTTCTGTCTCTGTCTCTGAATCTCTATCTCTCTCTCTTTTTCTCTCTGTCTCTCTCTCTGTCTCTCTGTCTCTCTCTCTCTCTGTGTCTTTCTGTCTCTCTCTCTGTTTCTCTCTCTCTCTCTCCCTCCCTCCCTCCCTCCCTCCCTCTCTCCCTCCCTCCCTCCCTCCCTCCCTCCCTCCCTCTCTCTCTCTCTCTCTCTCTCTCTCTCTCTCTCTCTCTCTCTCTCTCTCTCTCTCTCTCTCTCTCTCTCTCTCTTCTCTCTCTTCTCTTTCTCTCTGTCTCTGTCTCTGTCTCTCTCCTTTATTCTGCTTTTCCAACCTGAGCTGGTTCACTTCTTAGACAGTCTGGTAGTAAGTAGTCCTCTGATCTTGGGAAATCACCACCGTGTTATTGTTTGACTTCATAGGAACACCCATCAGCTTATTCCACTGAAACTTGGTACTCCTGAACTCATGATCCACCAACCTCAGTTTTGTTATTAGCAGGGGTTACAAGCATTCCTGACCCAAAACAAGATATTTTGGAGTAGGTCTGAGAGAAGTCAACAGAAATTGTAAACCAAATAACATTTGAATTTTGCAAACTAAGTGTGGTTCGTACTGTTGAAAAAAAAATTTTTTTCCAGAAAGGCTACATATATATTAGAGCAAACATTTTAGGCAAGTGTGGTGAAACATGAGAGTGAAATTTGCTTACCCACCTAAATAGCAGTTACATATTTCTCATTATTCCTGGTGACAAGTAAAGTTTATGATATTGACACTGGAGCAGGGTGTGCCTGCTTTTATATAATTATCATTTATAGCCTTAATGGTCTGACCACCTTATCTTTCACAAAACTGGGGGTGTCACTAAGGAACAAAGTTCAGCCACATTTCCCAACCAGCACCTCCAGAAGGACCAACACATTTGCCCTTTAGAGTCCCTCAGGGCCCTCGTAATGAATATGTTTCAACTCTAAGAATCTAGGGAAGCACCAAGGAACAAGATGGCCGTCAGGCCACTGAGAGCATGGAACCCTTCAGCCTCTGGTAGAAAAGGGATCATCTTCTTGGAAAGGATATAAATGGAGAATTTGAGATTGTCCTTTAATATGTCATCTTTCCCATTGGAAAGTAAGCCCTTAAAGGCAAGAAACATCTTTTTTTCTTGCTTCTAAGACTTAACACTTACTGATGACTTTACCTATTGCTTTGGTGAGCAAATAGAGGAGAAATGGCAATATTGAATCCCCTCTCTTTCCAGCATAACAACAAAAGGTCCATATAAGTAGAGATCGCTGTTCCATTCCCTATTGTGTGCAGCTAGTTTCATTTGGAAACATATAAGAAAGAAAGAAAGAAAGAAAGAAAGAAAGAAAGAAAGAAAGAAAGAGAGAGAGAGAGAGAGAGAGAGAGAGAGAGAGAGAGAGAGAGAGAGAGAACTGGAAAGTAGCTATATGACATGTATATGATCATTATATGATGTATACATTATGATTAATGAATGATCATTAATTGATCATTACATGATATATACATATGAGGTACATTATTAGGTATACATCCTCAAACAGTATCATTGTTGAAGTGTATAATGATATGAACAGACAATTCTCAGATGATGAAATTAAAACTATTTCCACTCATATGAAAGAGTGTTCCAAATCACTATTGATCAGAGAAATGCAAATTAAGACAACTCTGAGATACCACTACACACCTGTCAGATTGGCTAAGATGACAGGAACAAATAATGATGAATGTTGGAGGGGATGTGGGAAAACTGGGACACTGATGCATTGTTGGTGGAGTTGTGAAAGAATCCAACCATTCTGGAGAGCAATCTGGAACTATGCCCAAAAAGTTATCAAAATGTGCATACCCTTTGACCCAGCCATACTACTACTGGGCTTATATCCCAAGGAAATACTAAAGAAGGGAAAGGGACCTGTATGTGCCAAAATGTTTGTGGCAGCCCTTTTTGTAGTGGCTAGAAACTGGAAAACGAATGGATGCCCATTAATTGGAGAATGGTTGGGTAAATTATGGTATATGAAGGTTATGTAGTATTATTGTTCTGTAAGAAATGACCAACAAGATAAATATAGAGAGGCCTGGAGAGACTTACATCAACTGATGCTGAGTGAAACGAGCAGAACTAGGAGATCATTATACACTTCAACAATGATACTGTATGAGAATGTATTCTGATGGAAGTGGATATCTTCAACATAGGGAAGAGCTAATCCAATTCCAATTGATCAATGATGGACAGAATCAGCTACACCCAGAGAAGGAACACTGGGAAATGAGTGTAAACTGTTAGTATCTTTTGTTTTTCTCCCCTGTTATTTTTACCTTCCGAATCTAATTCTTCCTTTGCAACAACAACAACAACAACAAAATTCAGTTCTGCACATATATATTGTACCTAGGATATACTATAACATATTTAATATGTCTGGGAATGCCTGCCATCCAGGGGAGGGGGTGGAGGGAAGGAGGGGAAAAATTCAGAAAAGAAAGGAGTACAAGGGATAATGTTGTAAAAAAAATTACCTATGCATACCTATGTCAAAAAATGTTATAATTATAAAATTAATTTTAAAAAAGATTCACATCAACAATAGGATTGCTCAAAAGAAAATTTGGTTGAGTCATGTTAAAAATAGTAATCAGGTTATATAAATGGGGTGCAGAGGAAGAATAGACACAGAGGCATTAGAGTGGGGAAGAGGGCTCATAGTTCTGAAAACCTACTCACATCGGGAATGGGTTAAATAGGCAAAACTACATATATATTATGAAAAGTATAGACCCCTCCAAAATCTATAAAGAAATAAGGGAGGAAGGATGGGCAGATGGGGAAGCAAAGGGTGAGGGAAGAAGACAAGATTCTTGGGTGAGGGGAGAGTAAGCAATAGCAAGGCAAGTTGTAGAGCAAAATTTAATTAAAGCAGCAGCAGGGATAAGAAGAACTGAATTCAAGTCCTTACTCTGACATGTCCCAGTTATGTGACCCCAAGCAAGCCATTTTATTTCTCTGTATTCTAATGTGCTAAACTACAAAGCAGGAGCTGACATGCATTGGTGGAAGGCTTTTGCTCACTGGGGGTTCTCTACACCAAAGAAATCACAGATTTGGACCTGTCCCCTCCCAAAACACACAAACATTATTCCGGGAAGATCTCTAGAATTAGTAAAGGAAGAGGGGATCTCCCTTCCTTGAATGCTGTAGCACATCTGCCCAGCCATTCTCTGGGAATTCTTGGAGGACAGAGATTATTCCTTTCTACAGTATATCCTTCGCACTTAGCACAGTATTTAGCAATCATTAGGTAGTTAATAAATGTTTAATGACCAATTGAATGACATAATTTGGTAATAAGGATGTCAATAACCCAATCTTTGGGCTTAATGGGTCCTTGAGAGCTAGAGTAAAAAGAGACCTTCAGACCATCTAGTGCCTCCCAGCCCCACTCCTTACTCATTTTATGTGGGAGGGAATTGGGACCCAGAGACAAGATTCATCTGAGGACCCACAAAGGAAATAGCAAAGTATAATTTAAGCTGAGGTCCTTTGATACTAAAGGTGGTGCTTGATCCATTAATGAATCCATTGTGTCAATTCCTCCATACTAGTTCATGGCTTTCAACACAATTCCTTAGTCAATCAACAAACCTTTATTAGTGTCTGCCATGTACCAGACTCTACTCTAAGCCTTGGGAATACTAAGAGAAGCCTCCCTAAAAAGCCTGGTCATTGTCATCAAAGAGTACATATTCTAATGGGATAAAAAAATATTAATAACTATATATATGTAAGATGTATACAGGATGAGTGGGAAATGATCTCAGAGGAGAAGGTACTAGCAGCTGAGAGGGAGGGAGTCAGAAAGAAAGGTGACATGTCTGTCTTAGAAGAAGATGGAATTTGAGCTGAGTCTTGAAGGAAGCCAGGAGGCAAATGTGAGGGAAAATAGCATCCCGGATACCAGGCAGCCCATGCAAAGACAGAATTCGGAGATCATGGAACAGTAAGCAGGCGAGTGCCACTGGATTGTGGATCCCATGGTGGGAGGGGAGTAAGGTAGAAAAATGGAAAGATAATTAGAAGTAGGTTGTGAGAAGCTTAAAAGAAGGCATTTTATTTGCTTCTTAGCCATGGCTCTAGATTGAAGGTTGTCAACATTATCTCCTCTCCCCATCCCTGTAAAATCAGGCAGTTGAGTACGGAGTCTCCAAAGGAATCCTATCCTCAAGGACCCAAAATGTTCTTAAGTCCCCTTAGATTTTGGAATCTAAGGTGGCTCTGAATTCTTTTCAGATTTATAAAGGAAGAGCTTCCTGAACAAATCAATTTAATTCAATTCAATTATTTAAGCAGGCACCGATTTCACACTTATGTAGTAGGTACTGGTGACAAGGACAAAAACTATTAAGAATAGGATTTTGAAGTGTCATCATTTTTCTGGGGGAGGAGAGCAGTGCCATAAAGTAATGCACAGCCTAATTGAGAAGTCTAGAGTCAATCAATTAATTTCCTCTTGTGGCCCTATCTTGCCCCACCTTTTCCGTCCACATGGCATGATTAGTTATATGGTATAAACAAAAGCAGTGGTTTCCTGCTCCTCCAACGTGTCAAGGCCATGAAGGTGGGTTGCCACGTGTCCTATGTCAGCTTTCCATAGGTATTTCTTAGAAATGGGATCAATCAATATGAAGCATCAAGTATTGCCCTGATGACATCAGGATTCCTATTCAGAAGCTGAGATGAATGAAGATAGTACTGCTGAAGGCCTTGAGGGCAGAGTCCAGAGCATAAATTCTTATCTCACTTCAGAATTATTCATGGCAGAGCCAGGGCTAGGGTTGCTATTGATGAGGGATTGTCAATGAGGACAAAAATCATGGGTTCAACTCCAGCAATCATGGGGGGGAGGGGGAGAAAACCACAAGTTCCAGGCAGAAAACATAGTTTGTTAAAACGCAGGTTTTGCCACTTGCTGGTTAAGACTATAGGCAAATCATTGATTCATTCTGCTATTCATAAGTTAAGGCAGCTAAATAATGAAGAGTGCTAGATTGCCAGTCAGGAAGTCCTGAGTTCAAATCCTACTTCAGATACCTAACTAGCTATGTGGTTCTGGGGAAGATATTTAATATCTCTTAAGGTTTAATTTCCTTATCTATAAAAATGGGATGAACAATAGTACCAATTTCACAGAGTTCTTATTAAGATCAAATGAGTTGGATATGTATACATATATTGTATTTAACATATACGTTAACATATTTAACATATATTGGTCTACCTGCCACCTAGGGGAGGGGGGTGGGGGGAAGGAGGGAAAAATTGGAACAAAGGTTTGAAAATTGTCAATGCTGAAAAAAAAATCCCATGCATATATCTGGTAAATAAAAAGCTATATAAATTTTAAAAAATAAAAAGTTCAGATTTAAAAAAAAAAATCAAATGAGTTAATAAATACAAAGCATAGCAGTCTGTAAATATTATTAACCTAAACCTCAGTTTCCTCATCTGTGAAATAGGGAGAATAACATATACTCCCAATCTCATGGAATTATTATGAGGAAAGCACTTCTCACATTCATTCAGTACGATTATTTGCTTCCCAGCCAAGAGCTAATAATGTAATCTTCTCAATGTGTATTGTTGGAAGGGAGAGGGCATAGATTTTTGTATAAAACCAGCCTAGGAGCAGCTAGGTGGTGCAGGAAATAGCCCAATGGCCCTGCAATTAGAGGACCTCAGTTCAAGTGTGATCTTAGACACCTGACACATACCGGCTGGATAACCCTGATTGCTTCACCCACACACAAAATTATCTAAACCAATAAAGCTAGCCTAATTATAAGCATTTATTTAGCACTTATTGTGTACCCAGTGCTGTTAGGTGGTACAGTGGATAGAATGTTGGGTCTGGAGTCAGGAAAACTTGAGTTCAAATCCAGTCTCAGATATTGTGATCTAGGCAATTCGCTTTACCCCATTTGCCTCAGTTTCCTCATCTGTAAAATGAACTCAAGAAGGAAATGGCAAACAATTTTGCCATTTTTATCTTTCCTATGAAAACCCCTCAAAATGGGGTCACAAAGAGTTAGACACAGCTAAAAAACAACAGCAACAGCAGTATATACCAACTGTGCACTGGCCTCTTGGAATAAAAGGACAAGCATTAAGATGATACTAAAATGCTTATTTTGCAGGGGGAAAGAGGGTCAGATTCCATTTTTCCAGCTTCCACTTTTCACGGTCCTTTGCTTCTGTCTCACAAACATCTTCCTTTCTTTCTGCTTTATTTGCTCAATGGCCAGTTTGCTTCATCTGAACAAAAGCTGAGATATAGAAACTTCTTATCTGAAAGCCTTTGGCTTCTAAGATCTAGAGCTAGAAGGCACCTGAGAAGTGTCACTGTCTAGCTCTCTCATGTTGTAGAAGGGAACCTCAGTTTCTGGGAGAGTCATTGGTTTGCCTCAAGTAGCAAGGGGAATTCAAAACAGTAAATGTCGAGGATACAAAGTAGCAGAGAGAAGATTCCAACCCAAGACTTTTGATGGAAGGCCTAGATTCAAAGCCTAAATTTGTCATTTCCTAATTTTGTGACCCTGGGTAAATAATTTCACCTCTAAATGTAGTAGTAATCATGTGATCTCCAGAGAGTAACCATTTTCATCCCGGAGCAATGCATTTCTTCCCCAGAATAATCAAAGATGGAGCAAGAGAACAAGGGTTGCCACATTGAGGTTAAAAATGTTTACATTTGTCTTAACTTCCACTTAGATAAGAAACGATCCAAAAGGAAAGAAAAAAAAAAACAGAATGTTATTCCAATCATCAGGTAGGTAGCACAGTAGATAGAGTATTGATCACAAAAACCTGAGCTCAAATTCAGCCTCAGACATAGCTGTGTGACCCTGGGCAAGTCATTTAACCCTGTTTTTCTCAGTTTCCTCATCTGTAAAATGAGCTGGAGAAGAAATGACAAACTACCCAGTATCTCTGCCAAGAAAATCCCAAATGGGGTCACAAAGAGTCAGAGTGAAAATGACTGAACAAAAATCACAATGATCATAGTTGTAGCAGATAAAGCTCAGGAAGGCCTGAGTTCAAATCCAGCCTCAGATAATTAGTAGCTGTGTGACCTTTGTCTGCCTCACTTTACTCATATGTAAAACAAGAATTAAAAACATCTATTTCCTTGGGTTGTGGTGAGGGTTAATGAGATCATAAGTGTAAAGTGCTTCACAAACCTTCAAATGCTATATAATGCTAATTATTATTATATTTATTGTTGTGGTAATTAATTAAAGCTGGAAGGGACCTTAGCAAAGGCCATCTAAAATTAAAATTCCTTGATGAGAAAGATAAGTTTGTTCCAGGTCCCACAGATGGTAACAGAATTTGAACCCAGGTCCTTTGGCTTTAAATCACAATGTCCCTTTAATCCCATCTCTGACCTCACTCACCTGTTATAAACACCGTGTGGCTCTTTAGCAAACCAATGTTGTTGGGCCGACATTGCCTGGCTACAAGTCCCGGACCGCACAATCCCTGAAGAAGTGAAGCTAAGAACCATCCTCAAGCCAACATGGAGGCTCATGGCTCCTGAGTGGACTCTGCCATAGATTCCAAAGAACACATTAGGAAGGAGGAGAGGCAGGGAGGAGGTGCCCAAGGAACTAGAGAGCTGAAAAAGAAGGGCTGTTCACATGAGAAATAAGTGGATGATAACCCTGGAGGGTTGGTTTTTTTGAACCTGGAGCAGAGCCCAGTTAAGGGACCCCATTTTGACAAACTCACAGTGAGATGTGAACAGAATTAAACAGTATGAACAGTATGAATGGGTTGAAATCTGCATTACTGGTGGGACTATGAATTTTAAGATGTTCACAGATTCTTTGGAGTTATTTTGTATATTATTGTGATTCAGTCGTTTCAATAATGTCCAACTCCTCATTTTTCCATTTTGGGTTTGTTTGTTTGCAAAAATATTGAAGTGATTGGCCATCCTTTGCCAGTACATTTTACAGATGAGGAAACTGAGGCAAACAGGGTGAAGTGATTTGCCCAGGATCACACAGCTACTGAGTATCTGAGGCCAGATTTGAACTCAGGAAGAGGTCTTCCTGATTCCAGGCCCAGCACACTGTGCTTCCTAGCTGCCTATAGATAGATGGATAGACAGACAGCTAGATGATAGGCAGACAGACAGACAAATGATAGATAGATAGATGATAGATAGATAGATAGATAGATAGATAGATAGATAGATAGATAATAGGTGAATGGAGACAAACAGAAACAGAGACAAAGAGAGAGACAAACAGAAAGAGACAGAGAGACAGAGGTGGGGGAGAGAGAGGTAGAGAATGAAAGAGAAAGAAAGAAAGAGAGATAGAGACAGAGACAGAAATAGAGATACAGATGAGAGAGACAAGCAGACAGACAGAGTCAGAGAGAAAGAGACAGAAACAGCTAGAAACAGAGACAGAGATAGAGACAGACAGATAGATGGGAAAGGGAGACAGATGGGCAGACAGAGAACAAACAGAAAGACACAGAGAGCTAGACAGAGAAAGATAGAAATAGAAACAGAGAGAGACCGAGACGGACAGACATAGATAAGAAACAGAAACAGAAACAGAAATAGAGACAGAAACAGAGATAGAAAGAGACAAAGACAGAGAGACAGAAACAGAGCTAGAGAGAAAGACAGAGACCGACAGACAGAAACAGAAACAGAGTTAGAGAGAGAGAGAAACAGAAACAAGAGACAGACAGACAGAGACAGAAACAGAAACAGACAGACAAAGACAAAGAGACAAAGAGAAAGAGACAGGGAGGGAGAAAAAGAGACAGAGACAGATAGAGACAGAAACAAAGCTAGAAAGAGACAGAGATAGAAAAAAGATAGAAAGAGACAGAAAGAGGGACAGGCAGAGATAGAGATAGAACAGAGGCAGAGACAGACAGAGATAGAGACAGAAATAGAGATAGAAAGGAGACAGAGACAGAGACATACAGAGAGACAGAGATATACAGAGAAAGACAGAGACAGAGAAAGGAACAGAGAGACATTCTAACAAAGAGTGCAAACTAATGATCACCAAAGTCCCTTCTAGCTCCGACACCTTTGGGTCTTGTAGATTTTTAAAAAAAAATATTCTATGACTTTTTAAAGTTTGGAAACCCTTGCCCCAGATATGGCCATGTACAATTTGAAGGGGGAAAGGCTCTCCAACTAGGAATTATACCAATCAGTTTATCAACAGTAATGTCACCTTGAAATATGGACTAGCATTTTAAAACCTTCATAGTGCCAGTGAAATGATTTAACTTTTGACCCTGCTTATGACAAAGCTAATTGATAAATCCAATAGGAAGAAGGCCAGAAGCCCCAGACGCACAGAGATAAAAACCAGTGTTATCCCTTAGGATTCTTCCCCCCCCCCCCCCCCATGCCTACCAGCTTGGCTGCCCAGGAAGATGCTCTGACAGAGAAGAAGAAGGTTAGGTTGTTCTTGCTGTGCACTGTAGGGCCAAGGGACTTTCTCTTAGGGTTCAGCCATAAAGGACGTTATATTGAACCATGAATACAGCCTACCTAAATTGACTTACTTATCAGCGTCCCATAATCCACAGGAGACACCATTCCCAGGTAGAAGTGCTGGGAAGATAGAAAGAGAAACAGACCTCGTTCTAGGAGGGGAGGGGAGGCCAGGCCAGAGAAAGGGAGGGAGCTAGATAATGATTTGTCATTTGGGAGGCCTAAGGCCAACGTTTTTCTCCTGACTAGACCTTGGTTGTGATTGACTTCAGGCTGTTGTGTTCTTAGCCCTGGCTTTTGACAGGTGATCATGAAGCTTCACGAAACCATAATGGATATGGATATGCCAGATTATAGTGTGCCCCTGGACTCTTCTTACACCATGTTAGAGTTTGAGAACCTGCGGGGCTTACCCACAAACTCAGGTGAGTGACTGACTTGAGTTCTCCCTGGATTTTGCTCGACTGAATCCCCTCTTGATCATGAGAGCAATACTTGGGAAGATGAATTTGTATTTTTAATTGGTCCAGCTACTTAAACAGCCCATGAATCTCTCCAAGAGAGAAATCTTGGCTAATGTGTGTATCAATATTTTTACTAATTAAGTAAAAAAAAAAAAAATTGGAAATCTTCTTTCATTAAAGAACTTTCTAATGTTTTATCAGCCCCATATTTAGACTCAGAGAATATGGGTTCAAAATTCCACTTCTTCTTGCACCCAATAACTCTAGAAGCCTCTGAACATTTCTGCATCTCAATACTCTCATGTTTGGAGATAGATTTAGATCATCTCTATTTCCCTCTCAAGTCTAAAATTTATAATTCTAAAAGTTTGCATCACTCTCTGAGCCTTAAGCTTCTCATTTGTAAGATGGCAGCAAAGATATCTATAGTCTTAAATCCACAGGGTTGTGGGGAAACCATTTTGTAGACTTTAGAGTATAATAGAAATGGAAGTTTTTGTAATTATGTTTTTTTGAACTCTTAAATCATAATAATGACTCTTTTTGCAATACTGATCCTGAAATAGACTAAAATTTCTGGTGACAGAAAAAAGAAAAAAAATCATAAAAAGGTGTTGTTTAAGCAATTTTTTACTTTATTTTTTCCACTTAATTATATTTTATTTTTTCCAATTGTATGCAATTCAACATTCATCTTTGTAAGATTTTGAGCTCCAAATTTTCTTCTTCCCTCCCCACATCAGCAAACTATCTGATATTGGCTACGCATGTACAATCATTTTAAGCACATTTCCAATTTAGTCATATTGTAGGAGAAAAATCAGAACAAAAGGGAAAAAAAAAAAAAAAAAAGGTGAAAATAGCATGCTTTGATCTGCAATCAGCCTCCACAGCTCTCTCTCTCTGAATGTGGATGGCATTGTCCATCTCAAGTCTATCGGAACACTGCATTGCTGAGAAGAGCTAAGTCTGTCATAGTTGATCATCACACAATCTTGCTGTTACTATGTACAATATTCTCCTGGTTTGAGCAAATTATTTTATAATTGCCGGCCACATCAGTTCTTCTTGAGTGCCTTCTATGAAACACAAAGAATGATGTATTTGTTATTTACAAAGTCAGTGAATTGGAAGAGAGAGCCTAGCCCCATGAGGACGCCGCTAAGAAAAGGCAGAGTGAGGGAGAGGCTGAGACTTTAAGCAAATGGTATTCTCATTTTGTGTTAGTCAATTAGGGTACCATCACTTCTTTTTTTATTTTATTTTATTTTTCTTTCTTTATTTTTTTGATGAAGCAATTGGGGTTAAGTGACTTGCCCAGGGTCACACAGACCAGATTTGAACTTCTAACTTCAAGGCTGATGCTCTATCCACTGCACCATCTAGCTGCCCCTTGTTTTTTTTTGTTTTTTTTTTTTTTAATTTGATGGGAAATGTGCCCCCAGAACCCTCATGGGGCTGGGGACTGCTAGAAGACCTTGGATTTAGCTCCAGATCTCCCACCAATACTATGTGACTTTAGGCAAGCCATTCTGGACCTCAGTTTTCTCATTTGTACAATGGCGGGGCTGGGATTGGGGGGGAACCGAAGGAACTCTTCTCAAACGATTTGGATGTATATGATTCTACTTCTCTTTACTGTCTCCATCACAGAATCTTGATGTTACCCAATGCCCATCTTTCTGCCCTCTGGGCTCTCCTTCCAAAGGCTTACCGGGACATTTGCAGAAGAGGTGGCTTGTTTGGACTAAGTGCACAGGAGTATACCTAAATCCTCCAGTTCCCCGGAACACTCGATTCCTGTTTCTCCTGGGGGATGGGTGGGGGACTTAAGGGGGAGGGGCCTGAAACTGACAGGATCTCAATTCTAAAGGCACACTCAATCTAGGTCAATGTTGACCTATTTGTCCCGGTGTTAATGAGTAACTTGGCTGCTGCAGAAGCTGGCTGTTTTGAAACGTGTTTGTCTTGGGCTAGAATCCCTCTGCAAAAGTTGGGGGGCGGGGGGGGGGGGGAAGGAAGGTTATTAAAATAAAATTTCAATCCACTCTGTGGTTGTGGAGAGCAGCGTCCCTCCACAGAAACTGAGAGGGGGGTGGGGTGCGACAGTCAAGGACACCCCCAGATGGCATCCCCTTCTCGGTGGGGACCCGCCAGCTTGTGGGGGTCTTTAAGGCCTGAGATTTAGTTCCAGAATTGCCACCAGTGCTAGGTGGTCCTAGGAGAAGACGGAAGGGCTCAGGTTTGGGAGGGGAAGATACCGGACTCTGTTTACAACAACAGAAGGTTGTTATTATACAAGAGAGAAAACCCCTCCTATCCCAGGGAATCAGTCATTAGGAATATTCAATATTTGTAGCAAACACACTTCAAGAACCTCCTATGTGAGTGAGCTACTGGACAGCTCTGAAAAGGGTCCAAAGATTTAGAAATGAAAATATACATATACACACACACATATACTCTGTTTTGAGTTGTGTGGTATATGTATACACACAGAGTACACTGGGTCTGTATATGTGTGTATACTATAGGTGTAAAATATATGCAGATATGTATCTCTGTGTGTATATGTGTGCATGTGAATGTATATTCTCATTTTGTGCTAGTCAGTTAGGATACTATCACTTTCTTTTTCTTCTTCTTTTTTTTTTTTTTTTTTTGCTGAGGCAATTGGGGACTTGCCCAGGGTCACACAGCTAGAAAGTATTAAGTGTCTGAGATCAGATTTGAACTCTGGTCCTCCTGACTTCGGGGCTGGTGCTCTATCCACTGCGCTATCTAGCTGCCCCCCCCCCTTTTTTTTTCTTTCCTGAGTATAATATATAATCCAGTAAATTAGAGACTTTTAGAAGGCAGGGACTGCTTTTTGCACTCCCAGAATTTAGCAAAGTGCCTGGAAAATAGCAAATATTATACATGAATATAAATATTATACATGAAAATAAATATTATACATGAATAACAAATATTATACATGAATAATACACACACATGCATATGTATGTATAATATATGTATGCATGTATATACAAATTATACTGACATACATATATGTACACTTATACTTTAGTTTAAGTCATTGATTTTATATATGGGGAAATTGAGGTCTAGAACAAGAGCTGACTTGTCCAACCCCCAACATTTTTGGTCTTGGTTCTGGAACTGTGGTTCAAGAAAGTCCCTGTGTGGAAACTCCTTCCACAAATACAAGTATGGTAACCCATCCATCACTTACTATAGAGAGCTGCATGGGACACTAAGGATTAAATGATTTGCACCACTGGTATGTATTGGAGACAGGGCTTGAACCTAGATTATGTCACAAAACTATAGAAGCTCATTTTATTTGAAAAGAAATTCCTCCGTTGTATTCCTCTTTTTGGAGGGGAGGAGGGCAATTAAGTGACTTGCCAAAAGTCTGCTGCAAGTATGTGTCTGGGGCTGGATTTGAACTCAGGTCCTCCTAACTCCTGGGTTGGCGCTCAGTCCACTGCACCATCAATCCACATCTATCATATTCTTTTTTGAGACTAAATCTGCCTATGGCACCCAAGCCAGACATAGAGCTATATACTCTGTATTTTGAATTGAATGTGGTATGTGTATACACATAGCACATTAGGTATGTATATGTGTGTTTATCGTAGTATATATACATGAGTCCTTTTGTGGACTCAATCTCCCCATGGATCAACATGGGAGCTTTAACCTGTTTCATTTCCAACCTGGGCTAGTTTACCCCTCCTGAGGCAGATTTACGGGTCCCATTCCCAGAACATCATCATGTATTTCCAATTGGCATTATCCTATTACAGTTCAAAACTCCTGAACTCAAACAATCTACCAATCTCAGCCCTCCAAGGAGTAGAGAATATAAGTTATAATATCACAAGATATTATAAACTGGCTATAATATGATCATCAAATCATCATCCAGTTTCCATTTGAAGACCTCCAATGATAGGGAACTCATAGTGCCCTTCAGCAGCCCATTCTTCTTCAAGACAACTTTATTTGCTAGAAAATTGCTTTTCACATCAAGCCAAAATCTGTCTCTCTTCAAATTTTATCCATCATTCCTACTCCTGTCCTTTGGGGCCTTCTTTCACATATTAGTCCTTCAAATACTTAAAGACAACTATCATTTCCCTACCTACATCTCCTCTTTGAACATTTTCATTTCCTTCAGCAAGATCACGAGCCTAAGGTTGGCAGGGACCTCAAAGGACATCTAGTTCAACCTGTGCCTAAGGAAGAATCCCCACTCTGCAACGCCCCCAATAAATGAACAGTCATCCAGCCTCTGCTTTTTTGAACATCTTAAATGTTGTCAAAACCAGTGTTCCTTCTACTACTTCATAATTAGTCAAGGAGATAGAACTGAGGAAGCATAAAGTGAATATTATAGATAATCAATGTTCTCAAAGGTCCAAGAAGGGAATCATTAAATGGTTTCATGGACAGTGTTGGCTTTGACAAATAGAATTTAGCTAAAGATAAAGGAAACAGAGAGAAGATTCCAAACAGGAGACAGCAGCTAGCAGAATTGTGAGAAAGGGGAACAACATTGTTGGATGGGGTGAGCTTGGAAAGATTTCACCCAGGAGGTGGGATCATAGTTGGGCTTTGAATGGTAAATAGAATTTGAATAAATGGAGAAGATGTAAGAGGGAAACATGCTGAGTCAAGGCACAATAAGGGTCTCTACTTGTTCTCAGAATAAATAATTGAAAAATCATTTATTAAATGCTTATTGTATAAGAAGCATAGGAAGAAACAAAACAGAAAAATCAAGACAATCTCAAGGGCCTGATATTATAATTAGAGGAGACAATGAAAAAGAGGGATTGACTACAGGCCAGATGGTAGGGACCAGAAATCCTAAGAGTCAGTCCATCACTTGGCCTAATGGCAAGGGCCACATTGTCCATAGGTTACAGTGACAGAGTCAAAGAATAGCAGGATCAGAAAGGACCTGAGAGGACATCCTATGTAACCCAACTACCTCATTTTACAGATGAGGAAAGAGAAACTCGAGTAAGACACTTGACTTTTCCAAGGTTACAAAAGTAATTAGAGGTAGAACTCATAATCAAACTGGACTCTGTGAACTTCCAGTCTGGTGGCCTTCCTAACACTGCTGAGATGTTTCTACCAAAATTCTAGCCTGACCCCTGAATACTACACCTTCTTACAAATGGCTTTCCTAGTTCTTGGACCAGCCTTGTGACTTTGGTCTACATAATTTAGTGGAAAGACCATAGACCTAAAGTTAGAGACTCCAAACATGGATTGAATTGAGTTGGGTTAGTTTCTGCCTCTGTTGCTTGCTACCTGTCTGACAATGGGCAAGTCACTTCATCTCTGTAGACCTCAGTTTTCTCTTCTGTCCAGGACTATACGAGATGATGTGTGTCTCCTTCCATTATAGATCTATGACCTGGGAATCAGTTCATTGGATCAGTAATCCAATAGGATCATTGGCTCCCTCAGGGTATGACTTGTTCATTAAAAAAAATCATTGGTAGTTGGACTATTTGTTACACAAGTTTTGTTTTCCCTTTTCCCTCTTTTAAATGGGGAGGAAGGGAGGAAGGTGAGGAGAGATAAGCAAATGCTTGTTAATTGAAAAAAATTAATCGAAAAAATCATTGTATTTGGAGTTAGGTAATCTGCGGATGAATTAATTAACCATTTGTATGGCTGCAGTATGGTCATAAGGTTCCTCTGTGCTTTAATTTTCTCCTTTGTAAAATGAGGAGTTGTATAGTTGATCTCTTAGGTCCCTTGCTTCTTAAAATCCTATTCTGTGTCTCCATGGGAGAAGAGGGAAAAAAGCAAACAAAATAAAAGCAAAAAAACATGAGTAGCTGGAAACTGGGAAAAATCCAAATGATTAGGTGGTGTATTTTGGTTGTCACAAGATATGTGTAGTCATTTGACAGACTATACCTTTGTTCCTTCTTGGTAAAGTGGGAAGAAATATTTTCCAACAATCAACTCATGGTGATTATATTGCTTCTTTGTGTGATCTGAGGCTGGGTTTTGTTGTTGCCATTTTTGTTGTCAGAATTCTCCTGGTTTTCCTTCTTCAAAGTTCCAGAAACCCGATATCTGAAGCATTGAAATTAGGGAGCGTATTATTAAATAAAGGTAGACAGAGACAGAATCACTTTAGCAGGGATCTGGCTAAAGCAATGAAGGACCCTCTTTGGATGTTTTCTATTCTATATGATCATATTAGGGCAACTACAACCCTCCAGGGACAAGAAAGTCAAAAAGGATTCACTCAAAACAGATCCTAAAACCATGCACTGAAACTAACACTTTATTCCTGAGACTCCAAGCCTTCTTGACTTTAACGAAGGAGGGTTTCTAACACAGGTCTTGTGTTAGCGGCAACAACAACTATCTAATGGGGGTCGTGACTTAGAACTATATTACTATGCAGTATAATCATTCCTAATTGGGCATTCCTAATGATGAGTCATTAAGAAAATATTAATTTCTGTTTAGTGTCTGAGTTCCCACTTCAATGGAGAGCTCAATCCTCCATTCAAGAAGAATTATGTTTTAGATAGAGTTCCATACAAAATGATGTTAATAAAAAAAAAGACACTTAAAGAGGGTAAGCTATAGTTCTCTTGAAAATTCACTTATGTTGGAAAACTGAATCCCCAACCCATACCAACATGAATAAACCATGACTGGGCAAATATTACTCCTCCCTCTCTATGTCTCCTACCTTTAAAATGGGTGAGCCTGTAACCCTCCTTCATGGTCACCCCCAGTAATGGCTTTTTAGAACTCTTGGCTGGCACAACCTATAATCCAGCTAATTACAAGTAACTTCCAGGAACCCTATAATTACATCATTTGATATTTTAAGTGAGCCCACAGCACTGGTTCTGTTTGCAAACAGAAGTGCTATAAGTGGACAGAGGCAGGGCCATTTTATGGGGATATGCTAAAAAGCCATGAAGGTCTCCCTTTAGTTGAAGGGAATCTTTGTCCAACATTTTTTAAAAAGAACTTTCCATGGGTCCCACTGCCAGGGTCTCGGAACTGACTGACATTCCTTAAGTCCTCCTTGGCCACTGGCTGCCTCCTCGCTCCTCCCCACCCATCGAGAGGTCACCAGCTGAATGAGTAGATTCTGGGCCAGATGTCACCCAGGAGAGATGTAGGGAATGCAACTGAACAGCCAACTGTTTGATATTCTCTGGTCCAGATCTCTGGATGATTAGCTGTTTTCTGGGCTCCTCATCCAGATGTGCTGGCATCTGGGAGATGTAACTACTTGGTGATTGCCCCTCTAGAGGCTACAGCAGTGTTTTCTGGGACCTTGCTGAGTATCTTCAGCTTTTCATGGACCTTAGGCACAATAGAGTTCAATGGTGTCAAACTTAAATAGGGAATAGGGCCACTAAGTTTATGGGGCCACAAACTGACTGAAAACACCACCTAGGAACATTATCTCTGTTCTACTGTGTTTATTTATTTTGTTGAGTATTTCCCAATTATATTCTAATCTAGTTGGACAGCCCACAGATATGATGCCTTTGATCTAGTCCAATTTTCTTGTTTCACAGAAGAGAGAAGGAAGGGTGACTTGCCCAGAAGGACAAAGATAGTTCAGTCTCCCTAGAATATAGACTTGAGGTGAGGTCTCTACTTGCAAGTTCTGCTTTTGGGGGGATAGAAAATGAAAGAAGGACGCAGAGGACTTAGAAGTGGACTAGCAGACCAAAGAACCATCTTTTGGGGGAAAAGGCTGTGCAGGGTAGACTTAGGAGCCAAAAAGCTACATTAAGATCTGAATTCTCTCTGGAATTAGCTATATATTAGTGAGGATCCCCCACTCCAAGTCAGTTTCCATCTGCCATCTGACCCAAGTCTCATCTGAGGTTACCTCATCCTTAAGTCTTTGACCTTTTTTTGTATTTTCAGTGCTTGGCACATTGCCTTGCACATAATAAGTGCTCCATAAATGTTTATTACTGACTAACTAACTAATGGACTGTATAATTGAAAGGAGAGTCAGAAGATGGAAGCCAAGCCTCTTGCTCCTCAAGTCAAGGCTCTTTCAGCACTACTATCTAATTTCCCCTCCCTTTCCAGCTGGGGTGTTGAAGAAATGGAGTCAGGATACATGAGTTCTGTCACATTGGAGATATATGACCTTAGACAAGTAACTTCCTCTCTACCTGTGTTTCTCCTTTGAAAAATGAAAGGATTGGGCAAGATTAAGGGCTTGTAAACTGGGGCTCAAGACCTTGTTTGAAAAAACATTATGAGAAGTGTATTTCAATACAGTTTATTGTCTTTGATGTCCTATGTATTTTTAAAAACATTATTTTGAGAAGTGGTCCGTAGATTTCAGGAGACCACCAAAGGGGTCCAGGACACAAAATGGGGTAAGAACCCTATGGCTAAACAATCTCCAAAGTTCTTCATGCCTATGGTATCTTTTACAGCTCTTGATAATTTATAAACAGCTTTCTTTCATTATCTTGTTTTATTTTTGTTTGCCTTGTATATAGCAGTGTGTGTGTGTGTGTGTGTGTGTGTGTGTGTGTATGTGTGTGTGTGTGTGTGTGTGTGTGTGTGTGTGTGTGTGTGTGTGTATAGCTCAATATATATTGAGTAGGTGCTTAATGAATATTTATTGAACTAGATCCTAAGAACATCCCTGTGAAACAGGAAGGGCAGAACTCACAAACTCTATTTTATAGATAAGGGAATTGAGGTTTGCTCAGAGAGTGGAAGGGATTTTTCCAGAGTAACATGGTCAGTGCCAGACCCACCCAGGCTACCTCCCAGAAGGAATGACCATCAGGTCCATTGTTCAAGACTGGACATCCTGATGTTTGTTGAATATTAGATCATTAAGGACAAGGGATCTGAGAGCAGAGTGATCCCTGTGAGTTACACAACTTGAGATTCCTTTGGCCTTTGGCTTTCAAATTCTTTTTAAAGAAACCTTTAAGATCATGTTCTTACTCTTATTTGAAGCAGATGTTTGATCTGCTGGCTAGTTTTCCCTTCACACTCTAGATCCTCTGGCTCTTCCATTTTAATTAGTAGAGGGCAGAGAGGGACAAACCTTGAAAAGTATACACCTTTATTCCAAGGCCTCCCCTTTCAATTTGGCCATGGATCTTCTCACACACACACACACACACAACGTAAACTGTTCTATTGACCAATATTAATATAATCAATCAATCAGCAAATATTTATTAGGCACCTAATGTTTACTAGGCATCGTGATAGGGGCCAGCAATACAAAGACAAAAAATGAAACAGACCCTGTCCTCAAGAGTTTACATTTAATCCAGCACACAGATAATAAATGCAATATAACAAATAGCTAATATGTAGCACTGTAAGATTTGCAAAACAATACACACATATATACATATATCACATATCTCCTAGAGTTGTTTCAAAATATGGATACATATATGTGTATATGTACATATTTGTGTGCATATATAGGAATATTTTCATACTATGTATACATATCTCATTTGATCCTCACAGCAACCCTAGAAGGTGGGTGGGTGGGTCCTGTTACACTATCCCCATTTTACAGATGAGGAATCAGAGGTAGGGGTGGGAGTGGGTGGTGGTAAATGACCTGCCCGGGATCACATAGCAAGTGTCTGAGGCAGAATTTCAACTCAAGTCTTCCTGACTCCAGATCTAGCACCCACTGCAGTATTACCTAGTTGCTTCTGATGAGCTTTTGCTATTTATCCATCATTCACTTGCCTAAAAATGAGTTTTAAAATCCCAAGTTATTTATCATAAGTTGACCTTGAAAACCAAAATAGTAAAGAGCACATCCTCTTGTCTGTCTCCTGAGAGGCTGGAATGGAATCCTCAAAATATTGCTACTTACATTTTATATTAAAATGTAAAACAGTGAATAGTGAAGAAAGCTGAAAGAGGCAGATGGTAAAAGTTGAAGGACCAGCCCTAGCGATCATGGAATCAGGTCCATCTCTACTTAGCTTTACATTTTACAAAATATTTCCATCACAACAACCTGATGAGGAAGGAAATGAAAGTGTCATTTTAAGTTAAGTTTCAGGTAAGTGATGGGACTTTCTGAGAGTCTCCCAGTTAGCAGGGGGAGGTCTGTAGACCAGAATAGAAGCTGGGTAGATCGGTGGATAGAGCACTAGACCTGGAAAAAAGGACACTTGGGATCAAATCCAGCCTTAAACTCTTACTAGCTCTGTGCACTTGGGCATGTCAACTAATCCCTCTCTGCCTCAGTCTACTCATTTATAAAAGTAGGGATAATAATAAGATAGTTGGGAGGATAAAATGAGATAGTAATTATAAAGAGCCCTGGACACTCACTATATATAAATGATAACTATTATATCATTTAGACTCTCAAGCTCAAAAATTGAACATCATGGAAAAAGATTATTTCTCAGGGAGGATTTTCAAAGAAAGAAGGAATGGCAGGGAGGAAAAAATGGGGAAAGAAGACAGCATCAGTGTTGTTGAGTGATTCTGTGATTCTGACTCTGTGATTCCATCTGTGGTTTTCTTGGCAAAGACCCTAGAGTACTTTGCCATTTCCTTTTCCAGCTCATTTTACAGTTGAGGAAACTGAGACAAACAGGGTTAGAAGATATGCTCAAGGTCACACAGCTAGTTTCTGAGACCAGATTTAAATATTAGGTCTTCCTGACTTCAGACCTGGCACTCTATCCACTACCACCTATCAACCTTAAATCACTTTATCTGGTTTTCTCATCTGTAAATTGAGAGGACTGAATGAGATGACCGCTAAGGGCTTTCCTAAATTCCACATTCTGTCACTATGTGGAATGAGCTCCAGTTTGAAACCGAATGTGTCTGAAATCCATTTTGAAAGCAGAGGGGAGAAGAGATGCCTAAAGAGGAATAGTTTGCCAAAATCCCTATCTCATATCAAATATGTTTCATCTAGTGACCTTACCCAAAATGAATTACTGACTTTTTGACCACAGATACTTGATCTCAAGACTGGCTCTTTAACTTAATTGTGTAACGTATGTGAGAAGTGGTTCTAGGAGTATACATTCTAGTCTTTCAGAACTGACTCTTGACAAAATGGTAAAAGTCATTTGAGAAAGCATTGTGGAGTGACAGAAAACAGACTGAATTGTGGGATGTGGGTTCTGTCTAGTCTCTGATTCCTTGTAAAACCATAGGCAGGTCATTTCTGAAACCCCGTTCTACTCTTTGTAAAATGAGGGGAATTTGGACTAAGGGTTCTTTTACATCTAACATTTTAAAAGTATTAATCAAATTTCCTTGGAAACAAATGTTAGATAGGTTTTTATATTATTTGCCCCAGCCATAGTACCTAAAAATTGTCTTGGGCTTCTATGTGCCCTTCCTAGACATCAATCTGTTCACATAATAAATTAATCCCAACTTTCCCTATAGAGAGGTCCTAGGGGGAGAAAATGAGTTGCTACAATTCAGTTGAACAAACTTTTAATAAGTGTTTGCTTTGCATAAGAGACCATGCAATGTGCTAAAAATATAAAGATTAAAAATTATATAGTTCCCTGCTTTCTAAGAGCTTATAGTCTATTGGGGGAACATATGACTTACACCCAGACAAGTATAGTACAGGGTAGAATGTAAGGGGATAAAAAGAGAAACTCAGAAGAAGTATTCTAGGAAAACATTTGTGTAGCATCTTGAAAGCCCTTAAAACACTTATAGAGTGTCTTTATGGCCATTAACTGGGTTTGATTCTTAGGTAATTCTTTGAACAGACAGCAGGTATTATGATTTCCATTTTGCAAATGAACAGACAGAAGCTCAGAGAGATGTGACTTGCTCAGGGTCTCAGAGAAGCCAACAGAAAGACAGAGTGGAAGGTCAACTGAATGTGGTATCAAGACACTAGGGTTCTAATGCCAGTTCTCTTGCTTACTATTTCCATGATCTCAAACTCATGGTATAGTATAGTAAATTCAGAAGATGTGGGGTCAAATATCAATTCTGCCATTTACATTCCTTTTCCTCCCTAGGTCTCAGTTTCCTCAATTACAAAATTATGGGACTGGATTACAAGGTCGCAAAGATACCCTCTGTGTACATTAGTGAGAGATGTGACCTAGGTTTATGGCTTCACTGCTATGTTTTGATTAATCTTACTCTTGCCTTCTATTGAGTAAATGTTGTTATTATTCTTGTTCCTACCTTTTATTGGGTAAAGGTTATGATGATCCTTTTTCTTGCCTTATCATTAAGTAAATGTTTCCTGTTTAAGGGTCAATGATGTCAGCGTGACTGATTTTGTGTAAATAGGAAGCACACTAATGGGGGCTCAGGCACTCCACCTGTGAGAACTAGAAATGTATTCCACTCCACCTTCTAGTAGACTTATCTAAAAAGCAGAAGAACCTAGCTTTAAACACAGGTCTTCTGACTTGCCATAAATGAAGTAGTCTTGGTTTTCTGGGCCATACATCTCACTTCAGAGCATACTTCACAAAGCCGCCATACTTGAGGAGACCACCTGCCACATGGAAACAAAAGTATAGCTACAATTCCTTCCATTTGCTCAGACCTGATGGGAACATACCTATTTCTAAGCCCTTGACCTCTTCTGCTACTCAAAGAGCTTCCAAAGTGGCAGGAACCAGTTGTTGTTTAAGGAGGAAAGGAGATGGAGCTGTGCTTCAAGAGAGCAATTAAAGGGCCATTATCAAAGTAAATCAGCACTTTAAAGCACTTCCCCAGGTTCATAATGACAGCCTGCAGTTCACAAGCCAAAATAAAATTTGAAACCAAGTTCCAGTAGTCTACCATCCCCTGCACTCTGGGTCCTTTTGGCTTGGCTAGGAAAACAACATTCTTTGAGCTTAGAGTCTGACTCTCCTCCATCAGCCAAGATACTGTTTGGCTTTGGATTTCAGGCAGGTTGGAGGAGGGGATGGTCAAAGGGGAGGGAAAAGAAGGGTCTCTCCTGGAAATTTCCTATTAGATTAAGTCAGGCAGCCTCCACCCTTTTTCCCCTCCCCCACTCTGTGGTTTGTATGTGACAGTGTCTCTTTGAAAGCTATGGAAGCCTGGTGAAAAAATCTGGGTAGGGCTTTGGATTTTAAATGGGATCCTCTTCTAGGAAAAACATCTGGCAAGAGCTGCGTTCAGGTAACCTTCGTTCCATGGCATAGATGCGGTCCAGAAAAATCAGGTCTTGGATAAATCTTGATTTGCCCTGCACATGAATAATAATACTGGCAATATATTCCCATAGGAAAATTTTCTAACTTTGGATGAGAAAAGGGTTAAAGAGCACCATGGAAAGATCCCTGGACGAAGAGTGAGGAGACCTGGGTCTGGGTCATACTAGCTATGGGATGTGGTATAAATTATTTAAACTCACCGGCCTCAGTTAAAAATAGAATATTAAACTAGATGGTCCCAAAGGACCCCTAGAGATCTAGGTCTATGATCTATGACTCCTGAGTCTCCAATAGTGCCCTTTTCCTTATAGAATCATTACCTCTCTCCCCACCTCCCAAAAAAGGATAAAATGTAAACATCTTAGTCTGGTTATTGAAGTCCTTCATAATCTGGCTCCAAACTACTTTTTCAACTTCGTTTCACTTTATTTCACTGGATGAATCAAATGATGGATTCCAATCAAACTCATCCCACCATCTCCTAACTTTACCCAGGTCATTGTCCTTGCCTAGAATATACTCACTCTAGAATATACCTACAATACAGAAATTCTCTTTCTGCAAGGAAACAACTCATGTGCCATTTCCTCTATGAAGCCTTCCCCAACACCACTCCCCAAACACCCATACATCCAAATGAAAATGTTTTCTCCCTCCCCAGAATTTTTTTTCTTTCTCCTTTGCTTACATTATCTTCTACTTGGTACCATATTTGATGCATGTGTATGTCATTTTCCTTGTGGTAATGTAAGTTCCTAGAGGAAGAATCTTTTGTTATTTTCATCTTTGTCTTCCAGTTGTGAATATTGTGTTCTCCTGTGAGACTCTGAGATCCCCAAGAGCT
This sequence comes from Sminthopsis crassicaudata, assembly GCF_048593235.1. Taxonomy (NCBI): domain Eukaryota; kingdom Metazoa; phylum Chordata; class Mammalia; order Dasyuromorphia; family Dasyuridae; genus Sminthopsis; species Sminthopsis crassicaudata. The sequence continues at coordinate 56,056,552 of NC_133618.1, read as the reverse complement.
GAATCATTTTTGATCTTTCTTTGCATTTCTCGATGTCTCCTTCACAAGAAACACTTAAATGCTTATTGGCTGACCCAGTGTCTACTAGAGAGCTTAATAAGTTGGTCTAATAAATATTTGTTGACTTTAATTGGTGATCATCTCTGTAGCTCCTTCACCAAACATGGTGTCTTGTATGGATAGATAATATGCATTTATTAGGTACTTACTATATACCAAACACTGTGCTAAGCACTGGGGATAAAAGCAAAAAGAAAGATAATCCATGTTCTCCTGGAGTTTATATTTGAATTCAAGGAGAGAGCACATAAAAGGGAAATTCAAGAACAAAAAGACTGATGAGTCCAAGCATTTAAGTCCTCAGAGAGGTTTGTAGGTGGCACAATGGATAGAGCATCAGCCCTGAATTCAGGAGGACCTGACTTCAAATCTGGCCTCAGATACTTTATACTTCCTAGCTGTGTGACCCTGGGCAAGTCACTTAACCCTAATTGCCTCAGAAAAAAAAAAAGAGAGAGAGAGAGAGAGAGAGAGAGTGAGAGGTTCCAGCAGGAAAGAGATGAAGCATGGCTAGCTAGGGTTCATTTCCCAAATGCAGGCCATTGGGAACAGGTGTACAGGACTGAATCCAAGATGTCCAGCATGTAGGGAACTCCTAAAGAGTGATCTCTTATCCCTGAGGCAAAGAAGTAGTACCTGTCTTAGAAAGTTACCTAGAGAACTAGGAAGTTAAGGAACTTCCCTATGGTCACATAACCAGTGTGCATCACAGGGACAAGTTGAACCCCATCGTTGACTCACCAATCTTTGACAGCTTCTTTGCCTTGTGCCAGTAAGCTGGGCTAGGGATTAACCAAGACTTGCTATAGTATAGGCTTCCCATAGTATAGTACTTATCCCAGGAGAGAACTTTGCAGATGAAGAAACTCTCTTGACCAGTGCAAATTAGCATTCATCCCTAGCAACTTAGTCTTAGAGACTTGCCCAGAGAAGAACCAAGAGACAAAAAGTCAGTGCAAGTCTTTGGCAGAATTCAAACTCTGATCTTCCTTATTCTGAGGTCAATTTCTATACCAAGTAATTATTTAATAAATAAGTATTTATTTAATTGAACCCTTAAAGCAACAGAGACTGAAGTACTTCTGTTTGAATAGTAGCATCTTTAAAGACCATCCAGGCCAATGGAAGCCTCTGTGCCATCACCTTTACCAGATGTTGGACCAAGTCTCTCGAGTTCCCGGCAATTGGGAGAGGTGCACAGGCAATTTTGGAGCTAAAATTAAAGCTGTGAATTTTGGCTTTTCCCCATTTTTGTGGGGGAAGAGAAGTGAGTTTTTGTGGCACAGTTGGTTGGCAAGTTTCTTTGAGCCACAAGATCTGGGCTGTTTTTCCTGAATGGACACTGCTCTGTGCTTTATTAGAACAGAAGCCTCCGGGCCAGCAGAGGGTCTGCCTGAGGCGACACCCAGACAACGGGTCAGGTCAGTCCACTGGGACAGTCAGTCAGTGGAACAAGCAAGCAACTGACCTTTTCACTTTTTGGGAGAAGGCTCCAGACTCCCTTATGCCCAGTCAGGAGAGCCCCTGCAACTGCCTTATAGGTAACTTTCTAATTGCTGACCTGTAACAACAAAAAAGGTTTCACCCTAAGGGAGAGAAGACAAGTCTCTCTGCTTCTTTTTCATACCATAACAGGGACTGACTGACTCTTCTGTCACAGATGCTCAGAAGTCACCCTTCAAGGGACACACCGAGCCCATTGTGCAAAAGAAAATCCTTTTGGCGTCAGCATGGTCTGTAGTTGGGCCACTGTGCTCTTCAGAATTCTCAGTATACAAATCACTGGAAAGCAGTAAGATCAAGGTTGCCTTGACCACTACCTCCATTTTACAGAGAGTAAGTAGAAGCCAGGGTAGGAGAAGGGACTGGACACGATAAGAATCCTGAGAGGGAAACATCTCTGCAGGGCCTGTGACCTTCTACTGTCCTTGACAGTTTGAGAGGAAGAAACAGATCAGGAAAGATGTTTCAAATCTGCTTTGCTATGAGAAAAGGCTTGATTTGCTGAAACCTGACTGGAAAAAGAAAAATATTCCCTAAATTTGAAAAAACAGAAGCTGGCTAGCCCAGTTGCTACCTATAACTTGAGAGGGAAAGACTCCTTCCCAGAGCCACAAAGCAGATTTGAGATGTTTGGCAATTTTCTGGCTTAAGAAAATTGCTTGTCACTGAAGAAGCATAACATTTTTTCAGCATTCTGCCATGGGTGTCTATGTGCTAAAAGAGCTCTTGTTTTTTGGTTTTTTACTGCTTCAGCAGCCTGAGAATAGCAGAAAATCAGCTTTGCTCAAGAAGTTAATAGCAGAGGAAAAGATCTGCCTAGCAGGAAACATGTGGTACAAACTGTTCTCTGAAGAAATCTAAACCATCAAGTAGCACCACTGCCCCCTCCCCCCAACCAGCAAATGGGTTTACATAATCATGTGCCTCCCTGCTGTATTTCTATAAATGTATGTACCATCCCTCCCGTGGATACTGTGTACAGTGGTGGGAGAATAAAACCGGGGTTTCTTACTATATCTTTATTTTTTTATTAAAGCTTTTTATTTACAAACTATATGCATGAATAATTTTTCAGCACTGACTCTTACAAAACCTGGTGTTTCAAAGTTTCCCCTTTCCTAGATGGCATGTAATCCAATTAACATGTTAAAATGTATGTTAAATCCCATATATATATATATATATACACACATATATATATATATATACACATACATATTTATGCAGTTCTCTTGCTACACAAGAAAAGAGATCAAAAAGAAAAAAAAAAAATGAGAAAGAAAACAGAATGCAAGCGAGCAACAGCCAAAAAGAGTGAAAATGCTATGTTGTGGTCTACACTCCATTCCCACAGTCCTCTCTCTGGGTGTAGGTGGTTCTCTTGATCACAAAATCATTGGAACTGGTCTCATTCATCTCATTATTAGAAAGTCTGACTATACCTTTAAATCTAAATTATTCTTGTTCTTACCTTCTATCAAGTGTTATTTCTGCTCTTCTCTCCTATTGGGTAAAGATTATGATTATTCCTGATTTTGCCTTATTGATAAATAAATGTTTCATGTTTAAGAGACAATGGTGTCACTGTGACTGATTTTATCTCACTAGGAAACACATCCATGGGGGGACAGTAACTACAATGGTTAGAAGTAGAAATGTTTCTCTCTTTGCATACACACCAGGATTATTCTTGTATCCTTAGAGTGAATGCAGGTGAGGAAGCCAATCCCAATCCCAAAAGAAGTATAGGGACTGAGTAGAGTAAGGGTTCTGGGCCATGATTAATCTACCTATAGACAATTTATGGGGCTATAATTTGGTCATAATGTATAACTGGATTTAATTCTTTGTGTAATAGGGAGCCACTAAAGGCTTGGGAGGAGGCTAGTGCTTCAATCGTGGCTATACATTGAAAAGGGGATTCTGCTACTATGCACAAACTACATGGACTTTTTGGAGATTACCCTCAGGGAACTCCAGGATTCTAAGGTTCTTCCTCTGAAGAGTTGACTGGAATGGGAAACCCTGCTGGAGAAAAGAGGCCATGCTATTTATAAGGAACAAAGTCTAGCTGGGTGAACAGGACGCGAAGGGATGGCTGCTGTTACTTGGACTTCATTTCCTCCTTTTCATTCTTCCTCCTTCTTCATTTTAAAGGACACAGAGATTCAGGTCTAGGCCCCCCAGAGGTCACATCACCAGAATCCAGCCAGGCCAGCTTGCTGACTAATGGAATTAATTCCCTGTGTTCCATCTGTGGAGATCGTGCTACAGGCAAACACTATGGTGCCTCCAGCTGTGATGGGTGCAAAGGATTCTTCAGGAGGAGTGTCCGAAAGAACCACGTCTATTCTTGCAGGTATTAACAATAGTATCATGGATTCTTCAAGGTGGAAGGGATCTTAGAAACTATCTAGTCCCACTTGCCACCCCCTTACAGGAACTGCCCTGGCAGACAGTTTTCCAGCCTCTTCTTAAACAACTCCATAATTCTGTTAACAAGGTCTTCCTTTAATTGAACTAAAATTAAATGTGAGCTTCTTGACCATACATTTGTCTGTTTTTGAATTTCCAGCACTTAATACAGTGCTTAATGAATGATTGTTGACTGATTGAAATCTGCCTTCCTACAATTTCCCCCTCCACCTCCCTCACACTTGAATTGATCCCAATTCTCTACAATCATTGCCAAATCTTGTCATTTCCACCTTCAAGTTATCTCTTGCATGCTCTCCCTTCTCTCCAATTATACAACACCCCTTTTACTTCAGGTTTTCATCACCTCCCTCCTCGGTTATTATAGCAGCCTCTATGGGTCTTCCTGCCTCAGATTTCTCCCCACTCCAATCTATCCTATGTACTCCCACCAAATAATTTTCCTTATGCGTTGTTCTCATCATATCACTCCTCTGCTCAATCAATTAGCTTCCTATTGCATTTGTAGTAAAATGCAAACTCCTCAGTCTAACTGATTAGGTGGGAGGGGCCTGGGAAGATGAATCACATCTGTGCCTTGGAGAATGCCTTAACAAACAATCTATTTCCTCCTTTAAGAGAAAAGATTAAGCAAAGAATTTACTTAACTATTTGGGCTGGATTCATACAGTGTCACAAAAATTAACATTTTGGAAAAAGATTTTGTTGTTGTTCTGTGAACAAATTCATGTATGAAGAAAAGCATTTATTAAGCACTTACTATGTGCAAAGAATTGTGCTGGGAACTGAGGATACAAATTGAAAAATAATACAATCCTTCCTCTCAAGGAGTTCGTATTTTCATGGGGGATATAATCCAAATGGAAGGTTGCAGCTGCAAGTCAGATGGAAAAATCCCATGGTCCTTAGGATGCAGGGACAAGAGAGTAGTGATGTCTCTTCTTTGATGTCATTTCCAATGATGAAAATGCTATCAGTTTCTGCAGTGCCAAGGATTTGGGGGGAGAGAACAAAAGAGGGGCAAAAATGCTTTTTTTTTCTGGATCTTCAGAGGCTGTGGCTGGAGTATCTGCAGGAGTAGTTGCCAGTCTATGTTGCCATGGAGATTGTTTCCCAGGATGTTGGCCATGGGCACTGGACTGTAAACATGATTATTCATGAGGCTCTTGGGCTCATAGGTCCATAGGTCCAGACTGTCTCCATCAGGGTCTAAAGAACTGGTAGTCAAGGAGGGGATGGTGATTGGTCTTGCTTGGTACATGCGGCTGCTGTTGCCTGTCTCCCCTTGCGTGAGCCCAGCTGTTTCAGTTTGGTTTGGCTGGCTTGCCTGCCACATGAGTGATGGTTGATTGGCAGGCAGTGGGTACAGCTGACTCAATCTCTACAAAAATTTCTTGCCCAGATGATGGCCATGAGGACTGGTCTGGAAGAAGGATTGGTGGTCTGGGATAAGAGAGTGGTGGGAGTTAGCGGTGTATTGCCAGTCCTAGGACTTCCTATGCTTGTTTTCCTATTGAGAGCAGATAGACAATAATTGTTGCTGGCAATGATGAGGAAGGCCCCCTTCACCATGATGATTTCTCCCCAAGGATGGCTGTGGAACTGGGTGAAACAGGTCTGGTGACCTGAGGGATACTGCTAGTCCCACAGCTCTGGGATTCAGGTTCCTGAGTTACCACCATCAGGGCTTGAAAAGAGATGGTGATCAAGGCTGTGATGGGGGTCTGATTTGCTTGGCAAAAGAAGCCCCTCAGAGGGACTTTCTGCTTCAACGAGGCTAATTTGCCAACCTATAAAGGCAAGGACATGTTGTCTAGAGAAAACTGAAGACTTTTATCCGTGCCGGCTAACTGCAGGCTTTGTAGGAGCGAGTACCATCTAAGATGCTTCTTTGTATTCCCACAGTATCCTGGGAAGTCCCAATAATGCTCACGGAATAAATGAATGGATAGATGGATGGAATGGTTGGTGACATGTCTGTTCCCACTCACTCAATGTCAGGAGTTTAAATTTACTTACCCAATTCAAAACAAGCTAAGAATTCAGAGAAGTCATCTACATGGCTTTGTAAATAAATCTAATCATGGCTTACTTTAATTAATTAATCAACCAGTAGCTATTAAACCAACATGCTCTTGCCAGACATTGTGAGAGACAGAAAAATAATAAAGAGCAGTTTTTAGTTGACCTGGTTCATAGAATCACAAATTTAGAGATGAAAAGGACTTCAGAGACCATCTAGTCCAATATTTTCATTTTACAGATGAAGAAACTGAGGTCCATAGAGGCTACATGACATATAAGATCACATAAGTAGTAAAGTCAAGGACAGTATTTGAACTCACATCTTTTGACCTCAAAGTTAAGGTCCATTTAACATATCCCTGCCTGACTGATTAGAGAAACTTGCTTATGAACTTATGATTTTGTTGTTGTAGGTACTTCTTCTACCATGTCTAAACAAATTGTAATACACAAATGTCAAGTGAGCCTTAGGAGGCTTTGCTGAGAATAAGGCTAGTGGATGCTAGGGAGAGGAAGGAATTCCAAGTGAGGTATTTAAAACCTCAAAGATGATGCTGTTCAAGTGCTGTTCTCAGTAGGCCAGGAAATTCGGAAAATACAACAGTCACTGGATTAGAAAAGATCAATTTATGTCCCGTTCCGAAAGAAGGGCAATACCAAAGAATAATCAGATTATCAAAGAATTGCACTCATTTCACATGCCAGCAAGGTTATATTTAAGATTATACAAGTCAGGCTTCCACAATATATGAATATAAAATTACCAGAAGAACAGACTGGTTTTCAAAGAGGCAGAGGAACTTGAGACCAAATTGCCAATACTCAGTGGATTATGGAAAAAGCCAGGGAGTTCCAGAAAAACAAACAAGTAAATAAAAACCATCTACTTTTGCTTTATCGATTACTGAAGTCTTTGACTGTGTGGATCACCACAAAATGTGACAAGTCCTCAACTGATGGGAGTGACAGATCATCCTATTTGTCTCCTGAGAAATCTGTATGCAACAGAACTGAACATGGATCAGCTAATTGTTTTAAGATTGGGAAAGGAGCACGACAAGGCTTATTTATTTATTTAACTTATTTTATTATTATTCATCTTATTTATTTAACTTAAATGTAGAGTACATCATGTGAAATGTCAGGCTGAATGAATCAAAAGCTGATGTTGAAATTGCTGGAGAAATATCAACAGTTTCAGATATGCAGACAATGCCTCCCTGGCAGCAGAAAGTAAAAAGGAATTAAGAAGCTTCTTAATGAGACTAAAAGAGGAGAGTATAAAAACTAACTAGAAGCTTAACATCAAAAGAACTAAACTCTTGGAAACTGGTCCCATCACTTCCTGACAAATAGAGAAAAAATGAAAGCAATGTCAGATTTTATATTCTTGGGCTCAAAGATCACTGCAAATAGCAACTGCTGCCATGAAATTAAAAGATACTTGCTCCTCGAAAGGAAAGTTATGGCAAATCTGGATAGTGTACCAAAAAGCAGATTTATCACCTTGTCAGCAAAGGTTTGTGTTGTTAAAACTAAGGGTTTTTTTCCCCCAATAGTAATGTATAGCTGTGAGAGCTGGACTATTAGTAAAGCTGAGTGCCACAGAAGCAACACTTCCAATTGTGGTGCTGGAGAAGACATTTGAGAATCCCTTCAAAAGCAAGGAGAGCAAATGAGTCAATATTTAAAGAAATTAATTTAGGCTACTCACAGGCATGGTGGATAGAATGCCAGATCTTGAGTCAGGAATATCTAAGTTCAAACCCGGCCTCAGACACTTCCTAGCTTGTGACCCTAGGCACGTCACTTAACCCTGTCTGCCTCAGTTTCCTCATCTGTAAAATAAGCTGGATAAAGGAAATGGCAAACTGCTCCAGTAGCTTTGCCAAGAAAACCCCAAAAAAGATTTTGAAGAGTTGGATCCAACTGAAAATGGTATCACCTCAATTTAATATAAGCTTGTTGAGGGAAAAGACTTGTCTTTTGTCTTTGTGATTCCAGTCCATAGCTCATAGTATGTCTTTCGCAGACAGCATCATTTAGTGGACCGAGTATGAAGCTTGGAGTCAGGAGGAACTAAGTTCAAATCCTACCTTTGAGAATTTATGATTTGTATGGCTGTGGGCAATAAATCAACAAATATTAAGTACCTTCTATGTGCTAGGCACTCTGCTAGTGGGTATATATATAAAAAATACAATAATTCCTTCTCACAAAGAGCTAACATTCTAATGAGGGAAACATATTTGTGTGTATGAAATATATCTATGTATAGCATAGATAGAAAATTAATAAATCAAATATGTACAAAATAGCTAAATACAAGGTAATTGAGGAGGGAAGGGAGACTTCAAACAGAAAATGGTTCTCAAGATAGAAGGGAAGCTTGAAAAGAAGAAACTATATGAAGTGAGGGGAATGAAGGAATGCATTTCAGGTATGTAGGAAAGCCAGTATAAAAACACAGAGGTGGGAGATCAAGGGTCGTGGGTGAAGATCAGAGAGATCATTTATTTGGATCAGAGTAAAAGAAGGAGAGTAATGATCAATGAAGCTATAAAAATAAATAGGGACTTTGGTGTTTAGTACTATAAAATCTAGATAAAGAAGATTATAATTTATTATGGAAGTAATAGGAAAGCAATGGAGTTGACTAAGTGAGGGAGTAGCATAATGGGAGCTACATTTTAGGCAAATTATCTGACAGTAGTATGTAGCATGGACTGAACTGAGGAGAGACTTGAGGCAGGAAGGTCAAGAAGAAGGATGATGACTTAAACTAACAAAATAACTGTGTAAGTGGCAAAATGGGATGGGATACAAGAGATATTGTGAAGGTATAAAAGTGACATATGTCTAAAACAGAATTTATCAATTTCTCCTTCCCCCCCCAAAAAAAAAAAAAAAACTCTTCTGGGGCAGGTAGGTGGCTCAGTGGTTAAAGCACCAGCCCTGAATTCAGGAGGACCTGACTTCAAATCTAGCCTCAGACACTTCACACTTCCTAGCTGTGTGCCCCTGGGCAAGTCACTTAACCCCGATTGCTTCAGAGGAAAAAACAACAACAACAACAAAAAAAAAACACCCTTCTTTTCTTTTAATCTTCCCTATTTCTGTTAAAAGTACTACCCAACTTCAGTGTTATTCTGGACTTCTCATAATCCCCCCTAAGTCTCTACCCTGAGCTTCAGATCTACATCACTCATTGGTGGACTGGATATTTCAAACTGGAAATCCCATCTATCTCTATCCACTGCTCAACCTAGCTGCCCTCCAAATTTATTTTCTTAACAATTCATGATGTACACCTTCATCTCCCAGCTCAGTGCCTTTTTATCTAATGTCCTTCTTGTCTGAAATACCCTTCCTCCTTACTTAGCTTCCTTTAATACTCAATTCAGGCAACACCTTCTGTATAAGGCCTTTCTTGAATCCTGACCCTCTAAAATTTTTTTGACCTTCCATATATTTTATAATCTATGTATATATTTATCCATTTATTTCCCCTTCAAAGCACCTCCAACAGAATGCAAATTCCTTGAGAACAAGCACTGTCACTTTTGCCTTTGTACCCACAATATCTGGCACATTATGGGTCCAAATACTTCATTTGAAAGAGGAAGAAAATTAGAGTCAGTTAAAGAAGTGATTGTGCAAGTCAACATCAGAATCAGGACTTGAATTCAGATCTTTTGCTTCTCAGTCTAGGATTCATTATAATAGTCCATTTTGCCTCTCCTTTGACTCCCCTGAAAAAATCCATACTTTTTGCTTACAATCCTTAGCTTCCTTCAAGATTCAACTGTTTCACCTCCTACCAAAACCCCTGGTTATTAGGGTTCTCTCTCCCTCCTTAAGTTATCATATATATTTTTATCTGTTTACATGTTGTATATATGTGCACACTCATGCACATGCATGTGCATGTTCTGGCACACATGCACCCCCCAAAAAAATGTTCCTCGAGAGCAGAGTACATCTTCTCCCCCTCCAATACTTACCACATACATTAACCTGTCAATATGTTGGTCTTATCAAAGGCAAATTCCATGGTCTTAGAGAGTTATAAGGCTCAGAGAAAGTGGGACCTGCCCGTGGTCTGACAGCTAGTTGCTCCACGTATCAAAGGCATGGCCAAAATTTAGGTTTTGTTGACTTGAAGCCCAACATTCCATCAAGTATACTATGTTGATTCTTTAGAAATAGTAGGCACTTAGTAAATGTTGGTTGAATTCAGCTGACTTACAAGTGCATACAGAATATAGGAAATAAATACTTAGAATGCAGTAGAAAGAGCACAAGACTTAGAATATGGAAGACCCAAGTTCAGAAACCTCTACCTACCTCAATTTTGTCATCTGTAAAATGGGGATAATATCTTCAAGGCTCTGAGAACTGGAAATCCAAAGTTCCTGCTCCCAGGAACAAATCAAGCTTCTCAATCCTTATGGTTGTGAGGAAAGAGACCTCAGAAAATAGTCTGCCCAGTCTGTAGAAGCTCCTACAGGGAAAATTAATAACTTTCTTCTCTTTCTCTTTAGGTTTAACAGACAATGTATAATTGATAAAGACAAGAGGAATCAATGCAGATATTGTCGATTGAGGAAATGTTTTAGAGCAGGAATGAAGAAAGAAGGTGGGTCCAAAATTCAGTTCTTTCCATTTTCCATGTATTATGATGTCCAAGATCCTAACGCTGCTTAAATTGCACTTGAAATTCAATGTTTACCCAGGTCTCTAGATGGATTTTCCCCCTCATTTTGCTGTGGCATCCTCAGTTCCTAGCACAGTAGTCTTGCGCATACTGATGACAGGCACTTAATAATTGTTTATTGACATAACATTGATATTCTAGAGCTTGAAAGGACCTCAATGAGCATATTTCTTGTTCATTTTATAGATGGGAAAACTGAGGCTCAGCATGGCTGAGGGTCTTGCCCATAGCAAGCAAATCCCATAGACGCGGGATTTGAATATGGGTCCTTTTATCCCACAAGCCATTGTTCTTTCCATTGATAGATTAGTTTGGACCAAAGGCTATTTTAATAAGGTCATAACAGAAGGAAAGTGTGGATGAGACATATTGTGGAGAAAGAATCCATCCAGCTAGACAACTGGAATCTGGAAAATGAAGGAGGATAGTTCAGGGCTTGAAGCGTGGGTGACTCATCCAGTGATGGTACCATGTAAAGATGATAATGAAGGAAAGGAAAGAGAAGGGGGCTTTGGTCTTCATGACTCACTGGCATGTTGTGTCAAATCCACTGTTTGGAAACAATCAGCAAGGGTCCTGGGGAAATTCTTTGAGGCTAGGAAGGGAGGAGGAGCAGGCTGTTGAGAAATATGTAGGTTGTGGAAAAACAGCAAATGTGGCAGTGGGAACAAGAGAATGTTGGCCTGGAAAGAAAAGATGCTTAGGTTGGTGTTTCCTGACTGGTGCCTCATGGCAAGGCCACAGGCAACTACAGACTCATCCATGGCCCACAGTAAATGGGCATTCAGCAGTTCCAGCTGCCTCAGAGTCCCAGACAGGGCTAAGCCACAACAAAGTAGTAAAGGAGACCAGGACTGAAGTTCCCAGAATCCTCTTTCCCCCCCAATTGTACCCCCCCTTTAACATCTCTCTCCCTTTTTCCCTATTCCTTAAACCAAAAACAAAACAAAACCTCAAAGATCTGGGATCAGCTCTTTCTCTTTCAGAGTGAATTTAAACCAGTGACACCTTTCTGAAAGGGTAACTTCGGTTACAGCCTCATCTCTACTTATGGAAGAGAGGAGCTGTTCTCTGCTAAAAGCCATGGCCATTTGTAAGCCAGACACTCTTAGATTCTAGGGATAACATAATAAAATGGCTCCACCTCAAACAGCTTATTTTCCTGTAGGCTTATAATACATCCACAGATAAGAAAATATAAGTAGGAGAGCAGGGAGAAGTAGAATGATTGGAGATGTGAGCATGGAGAATAGATTATGGAGAAGTTATAGTCAAACTGAAGAATATCTGAAACAAAGAGAGTTGTTCCTCACCAGGTGAGAGATTAACCTTGAACCCACACCAAAGAGGTAGCCCCACCTGCTTAATCAATGGGTTTCAGGTTGAAAACAGAGGATCTCTTTCCATTATGGTCCAGCCTCTGTCCCAGATGGATGTCCCTACTCCATTGCTAGCTTTCTCTTTCTGGGGTAGAGTTAGAGATACACGCTTTGTTTCCCTTTCCCCTGGATGGCTTGATTTGACTCTTCTCACCCTCGTCTTCCTCTCCCCCTTATCCTATTCTTGCCCCATCTTTCAAGTCCCCCCTCAAGCCCAGCCTCCTTCAGGAAGTCTCCCATCTTCACTCCTCTTTCCCTTTTCTCAACCTTCCCATATGTCCTTTCTGTACTGCACAGTCCATCAGTTATATGGTAGCTCATATCTCTATAGCATCTGAAGGTTTATAAAGTATTTTCTTGACAACAGCCCTGTGAGGTAGAAAGAACAAATCCATTTTATAAACCTCCATTTTACAGACAAGTACAATGAAGCTCAGAAATAAAGTGATCGCACAATTAGGGAGTGACAGAGCCATGATTCACTTCTAGGATCACCTGATCATGGTTACACAGATTTAGGGTTGAAAGGACTTTCATGTTGACTAGTCCCCTTCATTTTACAGATGAGGAAATCTGAGCATTAACAACTAATCCATGCTAGGGAGCTAGTTGTAGATGATAAGATAATCCACAGGACCAAGATATGAACCAGCTTTCTCTGACTTCAAATTCATCCCTCTCTGGTGTAAGAAGTGGGCTCAGCTTGTTTTTTGTTGTCTCCTGGCAATTCCTTCTCCTTAAACCTTGTAGTTCTTATCATCTCACTAGGGTCAAGGGCCCACACAAATCTGCAATCAGCTCTTGGGCCATCATGAGAACGAAGAAATGCTTGGCTGCCGTGCCCAGTGCCCATGTGCACAGTTCAGTGCTGAGAAGCTTGGTGTTTGGAGATGATGAGGCTAAAGTGATTGGAGCCTTTGAGAGGACTGCCCCAGATTTGTTGTTGTTGAGTCCTTTTTCGGTTATAGCTGATTCTCGTGACTCCATTTGGAGGTTTTTTGGCAGAGATATTAGAGTAATTTGCCAAATTTCCTTCTTCTGTTTCTGTTCTCTCTCTCTCTCTCTCTCTCTCTCTCTCTCTCTCTCTCTCTCTCTCTCTCTCTCTCTCTCTCTCTCTCTCTCTCTCTCTCTCTTTCCCCTTCTCTCCATCTTTCTGTCTCTGTGTGTCTGTCTGTCTCTGTCTCTGTCTCTGTCTGATAAGAAGTGGTTATTAGGGCAGATGAGTAGCACAGTGGATGGAACACCCAACCTGGAGTCAGACAGACTCATTTTTGTGAGTTCAAATCTGGTCTCAGACATTGCAATGGCTTATGTGATCCCGAGCAAGTCACTTCATGTACTTTGCTTCAGTTTCCTCTGTTATCAAATGAGCTGGAGAAGGACTTACCTAAAGCTGGGTAGATGTTGAGTTCAGTTACAGTGCCTGGAAGGGACTATTTTGGGAAAAGACTATTGAGAAATAAGATGAACCAGTCAAGCCTTCAGCAAACTTTGTGTCGTGGCAATGGGGACACCAAAATGTCAGGTGCAATGTCGGGGTGGAGTTTTGCTTATTCTCATTTAAAAGGGAGACCGTCCTTCAACCACAAAGCCAAGATTGGAGGGAGGGCTGACCTCTGCTCTACTTAGGAACATAATAAATATTGCAGCATTAGAGGATGCGAAATTTGCCTGGTTTTCATGGTGGGTGAATCATTAACAACTTTGTTCAGGCCCTAGCTGACTTCTGAGGAAATTGTATTGATCATGGGGGAAAACAGTCACCTTGAGAAAATCATCTTGAAGCAACCCCATAGCGGCAATTAACCTTATCAGAGTATGTGCCATAGAAACAGTTTGGAAATTTAAGATAAGTTGGGAAATCTTGAGATGGTTCCTTTTAAAGAAATATTAATAATGCTTTATCATCACTTTTTTATAGCCAGACATGACCAACACCCACTCTTATTCCCTGATAAAGTAGAGCAAGAAATTGGCATGCAATCCCAATTAGCAAGGTACTTTACTGGCCAATCCCAGGGCCCAACCCAACCCTTCCCTCCTTGGTGAAGTCTCCACTGACCACTCTACATCTCCCTGCTTTGAATCTTCTAACACTTAACTGTTTGCCGGGTGCTATGATGCAGTGGGAGGAGACTGCAGTAAGAAGACCTGGATTTGAGGGTTGGCCCTAATTACAAATTGTGTGTCATCAGCAAATCACTTAACTTTACTGGGACTTGGCTTTCTGAGACAATATGGTGAAGCTGGAAAGAGTCTTGGACTTGGAACTGGGGGAGACCTAGGCTCTGAAATTGCCGCTAATATTATTTACTTTGTGACCGTGGGCGAGTCAACCTAACCTGTTTTAGTCTTGGTTTACTTATCTATAAAATAAAACAACTAATAGAGTGCTTATCACACATCAAGCTCTTTACAAACATTTGATCCTCTCAGCAACTCTGGGAAGGCTATCATTATGCCCATTTTACAAATGAGGAAACTAAGGCAGGCAGAGGTCAAGTGACCTACACAGGGTCAGAATCTAGTAAGAATCTGAGGTCTTCTTAACTCTAGATCCACTGAGTCACTTGGCTGGGTATGAAATCTCTAATGCTTCACTTCACAAAACTATTGTGAGGATCCAATGAGATTGGATAGTAGAAATATAGATGTAAATGTAGATTAAATGTAGATTAAAACTTTAAAGGGCCAGAATCTAAGCTATATTCTTATTTTATCATCTGAAAAATGAAGATAATAATACTTGTTCTCCCTATTTCTTAGGGTTGTTGTGAATATTCTCTATAGAAACATGGACTTATTATTATTATTATCATCATCAAACGTACCTTGCAGCCTTATTCAATACTGGTGTGTGTGTATGTGTGTGTGTGTGTGTGTGTGTGAGACATAAAGAGCTTTGGATTTTTCACCAATAAATCTTGGGTCTGCCCTTCACTAATTACATGATTGTGGACAAGTCAACTCTCTTGGTCTCATACAATGGCCAATACAAAAGGATTAGACCCTTCCCATGTTATCCCTGCGACCCTTTCTCTCAAGTTATACAATGAAACTATAGAATTCTAAAGCTTGTGAAAGGGGGCTTAGAGATCACGTGATATGGATTGCCTTTTGACAAATGAGGAAACTGAGACCAAGAGAAAGTCACTTGTGTAAGATCTCCCCATCCAGCCTGTCTCCTTTGTGGCAGGCACATTTCCCCATATTTCTTTGTATCCAGAGCCAATCTCGATGCTTACACATGATCACTGCTCAATAGATTGTTGTTGGTAGGTTGATTGTCTGTTTAGTAGACTCAGTCAGTAGCTGGGCGGATATCATGGATTAGGGATGATTTGACAGGAGCCCAGTTTATGCGCAGTTGACTCTGTATCTCCTTCTCAAAGCTGTACAGAATGAGCGAGATCGGATAAGTATTCGCAGGAACAGCTATGAAGACAGTGGGTCCCTGTCGATTGCCATCCTGACCCAGGCAGAAGTGATGGCAACCCAGGTAGGAGAATGCTTTTATTATTGTTCCTTCTCAATCTTGGATTTCAAATTTGGTAATTGTTGAGGTGGAAGAGAGAGAAAAGGAGAAAGAAGAGGTGGAGGAAGAAGAGGAAGAAGGAAAGGAGGAGGAAGAGGAAGAGGAGGAGGAAGAAGAGGAGGAAGGAAGGAACTCCCTATTCTCTTAGATTCTGGATGCTGAGGATTTAAGACTTTTCTAAATATCTCTAAAGAAAGGCTACCAATGCTACTTAGCATCCATCCTGGACTCTTCATTGAGTCTCGCCTGCAGAAGGTAGAGAGTCTCCTCAGGGACTATGATTATCTTTTTAAGACAGATGATAAACTTGCTTAATGAGGAAGGGACTTTATAAGACACATAGGGGAGTATTTCATGGTACCTGGAATCAATTTAAACTGACTCTCGAGAGTGGATTATTAAAATTTCAGCATTAGGGGGCAGCTAGGTGGCGCAGTAGATAGAGCACCAGCTTTGAATTCAGGAGGACCCGAGTTCAAATCTGGTTTCAGACACTTAACACTTCCTAGTTGTGTGGCCCTGGGCAAGTCACTTAACCCCATCCTCAGAAAAAAAAAATTTTTTTTAAATTCAGCATTAGCATCTATATCTTGGAAATTGGCAAACACTCCAAATGGGGTCCAATTTATTGTTTTGTGGATTGTTTAGGTTTAAGAAAATGATGGAGAAAATAATAATTTAAGATTAAAATTTTAAATTTACCATTACTTTAAACTTTAAAATGTATCATGTATACTTTTTTTCCCCAAAGATCTGGTTGTTAAACATTTACTAGCACACCTTTTTCTTCTTCCTCTACATTATCTATCCTTCAGTTCAGTCCCCAAAATGTGAGCCACCCCTGCTCACATTTTGAATAGGTCTTTTTTTTTGTAAGATACTTTCATATCTAAGACCTCTTCTGGCTCTCACAAGAACAGTGAAAGGGCAGCAATTATTATCTCCATTTTTCTTCTTATAACTAACATTTACATTGCACTTTGATCTGTTTGGAAAGGATGGGATCAGAGAATACCTAATTAGGAAATCATCGTTCATTTGCTCCAACACATACTAAAATTAGATTCCCCTTCCAGTATTTTTGACAAATGGTCATCCAACTTTTATTTGAAAATATCAACTATCTCTTGAGGAAGCCCATTTCCTTTGGATACCTCTAATAATACAGATAGTTTCTGTACATTAAATAAAAATATAATCATGATTTCCACCCACTGCTCCTACTTCTAAGTTCAATCTCATCTTCAAACAATCATCTTTTAAATAGTTGAAGATAATCATCATGTCCAGATTCTCCACCTCCTTTCTTTCAACAATTCCAAATATGGCCTGATCTCAAAGTGCCCAATATCCCCTTATGAATGCTTTCTAGAGCTAATTAATCATCCTCCTAGAGTGTGGGTGGACAAAATAGAACACAATAATGCAAATGTGATCTGATTAGAGCAGATTCCAACATCACCATTCCCTCGCTTGGCCTCCATTCTACCTTTATTCAAGCAGCCCAATATCCCATTACCTTTTTTAGCTCCTGTAACCCACTGTTAATTATTATTGACCTCGAAGTCTCCTGAAGCCTTTTCAAGTCTTTTTTAGACAAAGTGCTGCCTCCCTTTCTCCTCCACTTTTTACTTAATGCAATTGACTTTTTGAACACAAGCCTATGACTTTACATTGATTTCTATAATATTAACATATAGACTATCTGATATTTATACTTATACTTACATTTACAGATCATCCAGTTAAACACCCACATTTTACAGAAGAGAAAGCTCCTTCTTAGAGAAGTAAAATGATTTGCTCTCTAAGGTATACATATATATACACACACACACACACACACACACACACACACATATACACATATACATATGCATACGAACACATATACATATGTACATATACACATACAAACTATACATATGTATATGTATACATACATACATATACACACACACATATATAAATCCTCACAAGGGTATCAGAGTCAAGTTCAGGACTCTTTCTACTCAACTACACTTTAAAGTTTAGAAAATGCTTTATATGGGTTGCTTCATATAATTTATTAATGAAGCCTGAGAACGACGGGGACAACTAAGGAATCACAAAATGATAAGCTCCTAGAATTTGGGAGCTAGATAGTGAATCGTAGCTATAGATAATGACTAGTGAAGCTTATGAATATCCCAGCTCATTTCAAATGCCATCAGAGTCCTTTCTCCCAATCTCTAACCCCTCCAGCAACACAGAAGAGAAGCTGCCCCCCACAAATTATCAGAATCGCCCATGATAAAGTTGGGTTGGGAGAGAAAGGCAGTCAGCCCCTCTGAGAGGGAACCCAGATTTGTAGCCATCTGGCCAGCATCTGGAGCTCATCCCCAAAGTGACCTCCACCAGCAGGGAGGCAATATACGGTCCTGGGGTCCTCTTGTACCCACCTCCTCTCCCCACGTCCCTAGGAGAGATAGGCAAAATGACCAAAACAGGCAGAAGAGCCAGACACGGCTGACCTGCCCCATCATGAATAGAGAATCTTGTCTAAGGCAGCTGTCGAAAAAAATAAAAAATAAAAACCAGGCCTCTGGCAGCTGCTGACTAGTTTGGTTTCTTTCCTGAAACCACCATCCATCTCGGCTCAAATGTCACTTTTTTTGAGCTGATCCCCAAGGGAACAGATTCTGCAGGGTCTTTCCTTGTCTTGATTATGGGTGTCAACTTGACTGGCCACAGAGTTATATTGTTCCTCCTCTGGGGGGGTGTTCCACTGAGGCGGAGGTTGGGGGCGTGGGGGAATGGAGGTTTGTAAACGGCTCCACACCGTTTGGATGGAAGGATGGAGGCAGGAGTTCTGGGCCTTGCCAAGGACAGACTCTGACCAATAAATCGCTCAGTAGTCGCCGTTGTGAAATGGGGACAGCGGGTGCCAGGGCACCAAATCACCAAGGTCACCACCAACCAAAGGCATTTTTTTGGAAGTGACAGGGTAACCAGAGACCAAAAACACATGGAATTTCACATTTCCAATAAATCTGTCGATGCTACTTCACAGAAAAGGGCCTGTG